>NC_092012.1:29676977-29976977 GCF_042242105.1 Pempheris klunzingeri | reverse complement strand
ATGAAACACTCAAACAAGTGTAGAGATAAATTATAAAATTCTAAAAGGAATTAATTACTTTGCAACACTAATGAGCGATAGTAATTAACTTGCATTAATTATCAACCAACAAGATCAGTGTACCTCCAATACCTCCCCCGTACAGGTCCATGGGGTCAAGTGACAGGCCCATTTAGTTCTGCACTCACAATGAATACACAATAAGTACCTACAGTACATTTGTACAATATGTATACAGTATTCAGTAGGACAGGATAGTACTCCATAGGGGTGAGTACTGGCGTAATACTCTGAGTCAGATAAGAAGTTAAACTACATTTGCAGCCTGTTTCAGATCAATTGTAAAAAGAATCGGTTGTCTCATGTACATGGCCTAACTAAGTCTGTGATATTTGTATCTTTTGAAGAACCACACCATAATATTTATTTACTGCTGATGATGATCAGTTCATCTGACCAAAAAAAAAAAAAAAAGAAAAATCTTAAATCCTTTCATCAAGCTTTGCTCCAAGTCTGAGGCCATGATCATCACGCCTTCTTCACCAACTTTACTTTTGGAAACCATAACCACCATGTCTCCTATTTCTATAGATAATCATTAGCAGAACATGTTGCATGATGTGCCAAAGGCAAAAAGTCTTTTACATTAAACCTGTTTGCCGTGGCTTCTTTTTCTGTGTTCTGTCCTTTCTCTGGCAGAAAATAGTGGATTGCTCCCTCCGCGTTGGGAATGAACTGCTGCCTGAAGTATCTTGGTGTCCTGCCCGCAGGTGGGGGCAAAATGGACCGTGAGATTGACAGGCTGGTGACGTCACTTGTAATGTGGGCGCTGTGCCACCAGTGTGACTTCGGGATTACATCACTTAGCCTGCTGCAACCACGACCTGACCCAAGATAAATGATGGGGTGGATGGTTGAGCACATTGCACTAGTGATGTTACACTGACAGCTGCCTGGAGGTTGCTGTCCAGGTGAACATCCTCTTGTTAAAATACTTGACAGAGTGTTTTATTTATTGCTGGTAACATGCTGTATTCATACTCCAAATTCATTCCAATTAAGGCACTGCAATTGTTAAGTGAAACAAGCGTTATTCTCCAACAGACAGACCATCTCTACATGGTTCATATGACATAGGTCTGGAATGTCAAGTGTACTTAATACCAATAAAAGTTTTAGAAGTTTCTCTTCTGTATAATTTGATGATGGGATGTGATCGAAAAACTGAATCATGTGTTTTCATGCCACACACAAGCCAGTTCACATATTTGGGGTTTCTGCAAACTGGAATAAGGCCTAAAGCGGCCCACACTGTTTAGTATTGTAGCTGTATTGTCAGTCTGAGAGATGAATTAAATAGAGTTATCTTGGCCATTTAAGAAGGATGAATGAAAAGTAAAGCAGGGATGGAACAGGCTTGTGTTTCTGTGGACAGAGCTGGAAACAAATGTTACCCTTAACTTTCATCTGATCCAGCTCAAACCACATGCGCCGTGTGAAGGAAAAAAAAAACACAAATCTGCAGGGAATTGATAATATTCAGTGTTAGCTTTGAGGTGTTTAATGAGATTAGGTGGCATTAATCATTGAGCCGGTACCTCACTCATCACCCTAATTTAGGAAGATCATCATTTTGAAAGGATGAACCTTCTGCTCGAACAGATATATTTTGGCTGCGGGGCTTTGACTTTAAGCTTGTCATGCTGGAACAGCAGGGCCTTGGCGGCTGGCACACACTCTTTCAGGGCCTTAATCCAGTACAGTTGGCTGGCGTTCTCCTTCCCACCCTGCATGTTATGCTCCATGATCAGACTGCATGACAGACAGAAAGAGCGAGGGGGTGAGGAGACCTTCCTTCATCCCTGCATGCGTCTATCTGGTGAGTGGCAGGAAGAGAAGAGCGCTGAGGACGACAACTGTGCGTTAGTTAGGAAGCCACTTCCCAAATGTCTGCTTATTCCAGTGTATATTCATAGTTCTCTCTTCAAGAGCATCAATAAAGTCATTTTATCTGAGTCAGTAATGGAACAGCAAACACATCGAGAGCAACAGAGGTCCAAAACTAGAAATATTGCTAGCAACGATCTCCTACTGGTTGGAAAAGCAGTGTCCAGCAAGGGTGAATGAGAAAAGGGTCTGCTGCTCATCACGCCTTCTTCACCAGCTTTACTTTTGGAAACCATAACCACCATGTCTCCTATTTCTATAGATAATCATTAGCAGAACATGTTGCATGATGTGCCAAAGGCAAAAAGTCTTTTACATTAAACCTGTTTGCCGTGGCTTCTGTTTCTGTTTCTTGTTCTGTCCTTTTCTCTTTAGATTGATGTTTGTTTAATTATGCACTTTTATTACCGTTTTGATTTCATTTTATGTTTAATGTATTCATTCATTAAGCACAGCGCTCAAAAACAGACAGCCTAGTTTGCAGTGATGAAGATGAGTCAAGCGTTCACGAATAAAATGTATATGATCTCAGACCTCCTCCTCCTCCTCCTCCCCCCATCCTCAGTGTTCCTTCAGACAGCTGTAGAGAGATGGGAGTTCACAGTGAGTTCACTGGCTCTCGCCTCCGACTCCCTCAACCCGATTTCACGTCTTCAAACAGACTGCATTTGCTGCAGCCGCGTCGCTGTGAACATGCCACACTCAACTGTCCGCATAATGAGCACTTTTCTTGCTGTTCAACTACAAAACTAGTCTGAGTGCTTGATTAACACATCCACTTTTCTTACTTTCACATTACATGCAAATAGACTTAACAGGCATCAAAGTATATATGCATGCCGAGGGGATAAGTGTAAAGATTACACAGGGATGTAGGAGACACACACACACACACACACAGAAGAGATGATCCATACTAAGATTTCTGCTGCCATCTAGTGGTGCTGATGAACATAACAGTTGATCATCATAACATGGTGACACTGGTGATGAGGGGATTGGAAATTAAGTTTGCTACTATGGCTGCAGTGACAGGAGGTCTGAAATGTTCCCAGTGCCTCAGTGAGCGAAAACGTGCGCCACAGTTTTGAATATCAGTCTATCAAGGCGTCCGTATTTGAAATAAAAGTAGGTTTTTTGTTCGTTTTATTTGTGTGTTTGTATGTTGTATGCATGTTTTATTTGAAAAATATTCAATTTACATTTTATGTGCAGAAATCACGAGTCATTTTTTGTGTAATTACTTTCATCTTCCAATGCCAAATGTTTTGTTGTAAAATGTTACCCTCTGGACTCTGCAGAGACTGTTTGGGGAGTGACTGAGCGTGTGCTTGTTGGCATCTTTAATTGAAATGGCTTTCTGTTTATTTTGTGACCTACGTGGTTCATTTCCCACAACCATGTTAAAAAGGAGATAATGAGCCTTTCTCATGTGCCAAATCATGTCAAACCTGCGTTAGTCATGTCAATGACTAATATACGTGATATACAATTAACTGCAGGTAAGTGAAGTTCAGTCCACCCACTGTGGCATGTTGGCTGTGCTCCGTTGGAAAGAAAACAGCCGGGCTGTAGCAGCTCCTCGGCTCTGGAGTAGCCTGCCAGAGGCCATCAGAAGACAGGCCAAGTCTGTGGAAGCTTTTGAGATGCACCTTAAGACCAAATTCTAATTGTAATGTCATTGTATTTCTGTGTTAAAACTTGCCTTATTTCCAAAACTGTGTGGCTGTCTTTAAAAAGCAAACAGGTTTTGCATCAAAGTGCTTCACAAAGTGTGGTTGGTTAACGTGCCCAAAATGGTAAACCCACACACACACACACACACACACACCAGTCACAGCTTCTCTCCAGTGGCTTCTGGTCACCTGGACTGATTTGAAATGTTTAGCCTCCACACATCAGGCATTACATGGTCAGCCGCCTCTGCATTTAAAGGATCCATCTGCCCTCTGAGAGGACCTGCACATTTTCAGGGCTTTTGGATGTTCGGAGGACAAGGCTGGAAACCTGCGACAGAGCTTTTGCTGTTGTTGCCCAGAAAGTTTCAGATCGGCCATTCACCCTATTTAGATATGTTGTTCTGTCTATTTTATATCCTCCTTATGTAAAGGATGCTGTAAGCTCCACACATACACACAAACACACTGCAGAGGAGAGTCTAGACCGAGTCGAACATCCCTGCTGTTCTGTCTCTACTGTGTTTGGTTAAATCTTTTACAACCAATTTATCTTCATTTCAGCAGGCCTACAGCAGAGGCCCGCTGCCTGAGGCCCTGTATAATTGGACTACAGTCTGTGTAATGAAGCTTTCTCAACAGGAGAGCAGCACAGCGACTGAGATGGACTGCACAATGCACAGCTGACTGTACTGCACTCTTCTGCCTAGTTTTTCCAACCACTGTGCTGTGGTGCACTAGTGTGCCATGAGAGATCGTCAGGTGTGCCGCGGGAAATTGTCCAATTCCGTTTAATTGATCCAGAACAATGTAGTTAAGTCAGATGTTGTGGTCACACTGTTTTTGCACCATGAGGCACTTGTTGTCAAGGCTTTACCAGTGGACCTGGCTGTGTTGGACTGGTTCATGCATATGATAAACTTAGTCCTTGAAACTGATGAGACATGCAATGATGCAGAGCTGCATGCAATTGATGAATGGTGTGCAAGGCTGGCAAATATTTTTCAATATCTGAATAAACTGAACACGTGCACACAAGGCTGAAACAAAAACAAAACTCCATGGGGGAAATAAACAGATTCCATTCAAAAGTCTCCCTCTAGCAATGGCATCTGGAAAGGGGCACTCTCGAAATGTTCCCCTCACCCAATAATGGCAGGAACAGTCCTATTACAGGCCATTGTGTTTCATTTTGTTACATGTAGCATGGTGGTGTGCCTTGGGATTGTTTTCAGTGTCAAAACTGTCTCATGAAACAAGAAAGGTTGAAAGACACTGCTCATCTGATATCGCTGTCTGCTGTGGCTGAGGAAGCAGAGGGTGTCTGCGGGGCCCCGGATGCACAAACTGCCGGTGTTTGCGCTGGACCAGGACTGCGAGGTCATGGCAGCCAAACCATCAGCTGCTCTTGTGGCTCAGCAGCACCGCAGCCTTCAGCGAGTAAGCAATATATTCACCACCACCTTTAAACTAGTGATGGTAAGATGAAGCTTTATGAAGCATTGAAGCTTTCCAGCAAATTGGTTCAGAAAAGGGTTCATTTCTCCAGAGTGTGTAAAACAGGCAAGTGTGATCTGAACCATGTAATCTGTGATACATTGTATTTTGGGTCAGCTGTTGGGAATGACTAAAAATAATGAAAAAAAAATGTATGAGCATATAATTTGTTTCCATCAATAGTGTATTTTATAGTGAGTATATTATGACTATACTGTATCACATACATGTATAATAAACTAATTGTGAATGCATGCTATGTGTGTAAACCAATCACTTGATATATAGTACAGGGAAAAACTTTGACATATTGTGCCCTTAGCTTGATTGACTGAGGTAAAAACACTGAATTGAAGATGAAGGTCTCTAAAAAACATTATGCTAGCTTACATGTATGACTGAGGTCTTACACGACCATTCAGAGGCAGTGGCCTATGTGATTAAGGGTGATTAATTCTCAGATTTCAAATTTCTTAAT
The DNA here is from genome assembly GCF_042242105.1 of Pempheris klunzingeri. Classification (NCBI taxonomy): domain Eukaryota; kingdom Metazoa; phylum Chordata; class Actinopteri; order Acropomatiformes; family Pempheridae; genus Pempheris; species Pempheris klunzingeri. Next base: position 29,971,379 of record NC_092012.1, on the reverse strand, counting down.
AAATAACCAAATGAAAATGGGGGGCATATCTCCAAGTCCTACTGGTGCTCAGAGTTGTAAAATTTAGTACCAAAAAATGGTCAACAAGAGGGTCTTCAGCCCACGTTTGCATCATTTCTAGCACGAACCTACTCAAGTGTTTTCCCACCCTGGTCCAGTGGACCAGGTGATTCACACGACCAGCTCGTCATCAAGCTCTGCAGAAGCCTGATAACGACCCATTGATTCACATCAGGTGTGTTGGAGCAGGGAAACATCTAAAACATGCAGAGCAGTGGGCCTCCAGTGGACCTGTTTTCCCAAAGTAAAGATCTGTTATCTGTCTTTACTGAGAAACAATCTGCTCGTCAGTATTTTTTGTATTGGAGTAAATGGTTGTAGTCGTGTGATAAAACAAAGACAGTTTGCATACAATGAGATCCTATGTTATTTTTGATGGATTAACATACCGTGAATATGGCGTCGATTCTAATGACTTTCTGTAGCAATCACAAATAACACATGTGGCAGAGGGCAGCCTCGTCATTTGCCCTTCCCCGGTGCAAAGTACAGAGAGTTTATATGCCCCTTGGGGATTATGGTCTAAAACAACTTTACCCATTCAATAGTGAGAGAGTCAGTAATTGTGCTTGTCTGTGAGTGTGAGAGAGTGATTGTCACTGAGTGATAGTGGGTGAGTATTTGAAGTGTGGTTATGTTTCTAAGAGTCTGGTATTGAAGGTCTGTGGCTGTCTTTGGTGGTCTGCTTTGTGCATTTTGTTGCATGCGTTTTTTTTTGTGTGAGAAAAGGTGATGAAAGACAGAGGTAGGAGTAAAGAGGAGTGCACAGGTGACACAGGTGGAGTTGGAATCAGAAGGAGGGACAGATAGGATGATCATAATGGATCCCACAGTTGTTAAAGAGGTGCTGGATTTCAAACTGCACAACAACACACAGTGCTATTATCAGCTGGTATTGTTGGCCTGGCATGGAGGAGGACATGCAAAATTGAGTGAACTGGTTTCTGAGCAGAATGCTCAGTGACAACTTATAATTCATCCACCTTCCATGCAGGTGTAATCAGCACTACTTGTAGTATACTGTAGTATGCACTGATCATAATTTGGGGATCAAATATGGGAATTCTGTCTGTGAATGTAACAGATTGTTTTGCAGCCTTCCTGGACTGGTTTGACAATGCCTGCTCACATTATGCACGTCAGCTGACTATTAGTCCTCATTATGCAGTAACTGGTACCAACATGTCATAAATTAATGTTTGTGTGTGTGTAGATTGCACAGTGTCCCAAGTGCCAGTCAAAGAGAGCCAATATTAAGAAAAGAGAGGTAAAAGGAAATGGTGGCATATGTTGCCAACAGTGATGCAATGCTGATGTTTTGTATTAGTTTGTCTTCTCAGACAAACAAGCAAAGGGAGACCACACCATGGCACATGTTTAAACAAGGAAAGTTTATTCATCAAAATTATTTATCAATCAATCAATCAATCAATCAATCTTTATTTATATAGCGCCAATTCACAACAGCGTTATCTCAAGATGCTTTACATAAAGAGCAGGTCTAGACCAAACTCTTTAATTAGAGAGAGACCCAACGATTCAGGAATTCAAAATTAAGGATTCAAGAATTCCCACATGAGCAAGCATCAGATATTATATTGAGCAACAGTGGCAAGGAAAAACTCCCCTTTAACGGGAAGAAACCTCGAACAGACCCAGGCTCAATGTGGGCGGCTTCTGTCAGGATCCGCGTTGGGTGGAGGTTGGACAGACAGAGAGACAGAGAGACAGAGAGAGAGAGACAGAGAGAGAAAGAACACAAACAGCAACCAATGTACAAGCAATGATTATAGCAGTGGCGACAGGAGTGTGACTAAAATATTAGCAGTATGATATTATTGAAACGCACTAACAATAGGAATGTGACTAAAAGATTAGCAGTATGATATTATTGAAAAACATGACGAGTGGCCGACGATCCGCAGCAGTGATTCATGAAGCAGAGAACCACATCAGCAGGACCAGGACCAGGATCCACAGGAACCTGAGAGATGAGAAAGCACAGAAAGGCTCCAGGGAAGATAGCAAGTTAGTGGCAGACATGAGACATAATGATGGAGAGGAAGAGGAGGATAGAGAATAGAGAGGAGCCGAGTGCACCATAGGAGTCCCCCGGCAGTCTAAGCCTATAGCAGCATAACTAGGGGCTGGTCTAAGGCCTGATCCAGCCCTAAACTATATGCCTTGTCAAACCCCCAAATAAACATAACATTATTTTTTCACCCAAAAAGCCTGATATCAGTTATCAGAATTGTCACATGATAAACAGAAGCTGTCAACTCTGTAGAGTGGGCAACCACAATGAAGCAGTTCATTTCAGGTTGGAGATTCTAGCTGCTCTTCATACTTTTGGCCACCAGATGCCACTAAAGAGCATTGTGTTGGAACGATTCGAGTAATGAACCCTTTTTCAATACAAGCTTCAATGCTTCAGAAAGCTTAATTTGGCCAAAACTAGTGTGTTCATCAACGAATTTTCAAATCAAAAATACTTTAAATCCACTGCAGCCTTGCACTTCGCCAGGAGAGGTCAATGTAACTGAAGCTTAGAGTAATTAACCCATTTTCAAAACAATTGGTTCAAGTAGTTCAGTGCTTCAAGAAAGCCCATCAATACTCTGAGGCATGAACCGAAATGCACAACTCGACACACGAGTTCAATATAAAGTAATGTTTAATTGAATAAGTATTTAATGAAAAGTTCTGTTTGACAAAGTACAAAGGACTGAACTGGACTGGACTGGACTGGACTTGATGATAGACTTGCTCTCTGACACATAGGACAAGACAAACTGGCACAGGACAAAGGGAGACGTGGCTTAAATACACACTTGAGGTAAGTGAACATAGGTGGAAACAATCAGGGCGGGGCAGACAATCCCACAGGCAGAAAGCACACAAAGGTAGGAAGTACAACTAACACAAATGAGAGGGACACACACATTTACAAAGTACAACAGGAAGTTACCAAACAACATTGGCACGAGACAAGACTGAAGTAAATAAAACTCTACATGATTTACCAGACATAAAACACTTTCAAACTACAGCCTACATTACACCTGACAAATAACTGACAATGATAATTTTCCCAGTGATCAGAGACATCAGCTGGAGGTGGAAGGAGACCCTGTGGTCAAGGGTAGGACCATAGTGGTGTACTCTGAAAACTTGATGGAGCTGACCCTAGGTACTTTTTAAATTACTGGTTCTCTTTTCATCTTTTAGCAGAGAATCACAAGTCACTCTTATATTCAAAGGTTGTCAATCAATCAATCTTTATTTATATAGCGCCAATTCATAACAGTGTTATCTCAAGACGCTTTCCATAAAGAGCAGGTCTAGACCAAACTCTTCATTAAAAGAGAGACCCAACGATTCAGGAATTCAAAATTAAGGATTCAAGAATTCCCACATGAGCAAACAATCCCTACAACCATCTTGGGAAGGAGGACAGGAGTCTGTATCAATGCCTACACCTTGACAGCAACATGGCAGAGCTTCTAAAATGGGTTTAAGAGGGCGAGAAGGATGTTTTACTGTATGAAGATAACAATATCTCATTAATTCAGGTGTATGTGTGTCTATGTATAAATATGCTTTTTTTTTTTCTTTAAGTTGGAGCTTCAGAAACGCATGTCACAATGGACATTGGCTACTGATGCACAATGAATGCATCTGGTATCCACAGGTATCCCAGTGACTGGGAGATACATTAATGTTGGTATAATTGTTAAAGATGAAATAGATAAATGGATAAGAAGATGAATTCAACTCCAGACTAACATTCAGCTAGGATGCCTCAGCATCACTGAGTGAACTCTAAGACCTCTTCTTAAGACATTAAGTCATCTTGACCCTCTCCACAGCGGCAGCAGTGGCGCAGGCTAACCCTTCAGGATGCACAGTTTCACTTTCAGCACCTCGAAAAAGTTTTTGGGATCACCCGACCTGTCCCTCCTTCTGAACCTTAGCTCCACCTGTCTCACCTGTCTACTTCTACTCCCACTTGACTTACAAACTTTCCCTCACCTTTTCACACACCAATATATACAGCAAACTACACAACCAAATGACAAGTCAACAAGCCAAATATTATATGCAATTCTTTCTTTATATGATTATGATTATTTGGATTTTTTTTCTGGCCAAAATGATGTCAGAAATTCAAAGAGGGAATTTACAAAGCTTACATTAAGTTAAAATGACACCAAGACTGAGCTCACACCCTCAATGAGAACAAGGAAAAACTCCCCAAAAAGCCTTTTAGGAGGCAAAAAAAAGGAAGAAACCTTGGGAGGGTCTGCTCAAAGAGGGGTCCCCCTCCAGAACGCTCAGCCAATGGGTGCCAAGAGTGAAGTGGTGGCTAGTTGTTGCAGGAACTATTTGCAGTGGTCTGCTGAGGAGACACAATGTTTGGTGGCGATCTGGACATCCACAGAATTCCAGGCGAAGGTAGAGAGCAGTACAAGAAAGAACAAGTTATATGCCGAACTTGCGGAAGAGATGGCCAAGGCTGGGTTCACCCGAACGGCTGAGTAACGCGGAGTAACGTCCTCCCACTTTGGTTCTGCTTAAATTGGTGTGAACGCGGGCTGGTACCAAGGTTCTGAGACTCCAGTACGGAGCCAGAGCCAGAGCCAGAGCCAGAATCAGAACTGTGTCTGTCTGATAGCACTATGAGTGACATTAGACATTGGTAAGATGTGGCCAACTGTCAGGTTGTTGCCTGTGTCTGTGGAGCCAAGACTGTGGCACTAAAAGTCTCACTGAAAAATAAAACATGGCAATTAGAATTTTATTATTTGGATTTTTTTTCTGGCCAAAATGATGTCAGAAATTCAAAGAGGGAATTTACAAAGCTTACATTAAGTTAAAATGACACCAAGACTGAGCTCACACCCTCAATGAGAACAAGGAAAAACTCCCCAAAAAGCCTTTTAGGAGGCAAAAAAGGAAGAAACCTTGGGAGGGTCTGCTCAAAGAGGGGTCCCCCTCCAGGACGCTCACCCAATGGGTGCCAAGAGTGAAGTGGTGGCTAGTTGTTGCCACAAAGCACCAAGGTTCTGAGACTCCAGAAGAAAAAATTGGTTCGGAACCTGAAAAGTTGGTTCTCAGCTGCAACCAAAAAATAGTTCTTCCTTGCGAACCGGGACATTTTGCCGGTGTTGTGTTTACTTCTGCCTGAGTAACGCGGAGTAACGTCCTCCCACTTTGGTTCTGCTTAAACTGGTGTGAACGCAGGCTGGTACCAAGGTTCTGAGACTCCAGTACGGAGCCGGAGCCAGAGCCAGAGCCAGAATAAGAACTGTGTCTGTCTGATAGCATTATGAGTGACATTAGACATTGGTAAGATGTGGCCAACTGTCAGGTTGTTGCCTGTGTCTGTGGAGCCAAGACTGTGGCACTAAAAGTCTCACTGAAAAATAAAACATGGCAATTAGAATTTTATTATTTGGATTTTTTTTCTGGCCAAAATGATGTCAGAAATTCAAAGAGGGAATTTACAAAGCTTACATTAAGTTAAAATGACACCAAGACTGAGCTCACACCCTCAATGAGAACAAGGAAAAACTCCCCAAAAAGCCTTTTAGGAGGCAAAAAAGGAAGAAACCTTGGGAGGGTCTGCTCAAAGAGGGGTCCCCCTCCAGGACGCTCAGCCAATGGGTGCCAAGAGTGAAGTGGTGGCTAGTTGTTGCCACAAAGCACCAAGGTTCGGAGACTCCAGAAGAAAAAATTGGTTCGGAACCTGAAAAGTTGGTTCTCAGCTGCAACCAAAAAATAGTTCTTCCTTGCGAACCGGGACATTTTGCCGGTGTTGTGTTTACTTCTGTCTGAGTAACGCGGAGTATCGTCCTCCCACTTTGGTTCTGCTTAAACTGGTGTGAACGCGGGCTGGTACCAAGCTTGTGAGACTCCAGTACGGAGCCAGAGCCAGAGCCAGAATCAGAACTGTGTCTGTCTGATAGCACTATGAGTGACATTAGACATTGGTAAGATGTGGCCAACTGTCAGGTTGTTGCCTGTGTCTGTGGAGCCAAGACTGTGGCACTAACAGTCTCACTGAAAAATAAAACATGGCAATTAGAATTTTATTATTTGGATTTTTTTTCTGGCCAAAATGATGTCAGAAATTCAAAGAGGGAATTTACAAAGCTTACATTAAGTTAAAATGACACCTAGACTGAGCTCACACCCTCAATGAGAACAAGGAAAAACTCCCCAAAAAGCCTTTTAGGAGGCAAAAAAGGAAGAAACCTTGGGAGGGTCTGCTCAAAGAGGGGTCCCCCTCCAGGACGCTCAGCCAATGGGTGCCAAGAGTGAAGTGGCGGCTAGTTGTTGCCACAAAGCACCAAGGTTCTGAGACTCCAGAAGAAAAAATTGGTTGCAGTGGTCTGCGGAGGAGACACAATGTTTGGTGGCGATCTGGACATCCACAGAATTCCAGGCGAAGGTAGAGAGCAGTACAAGAAAGAACAAGTTATATGCCGAACTTGCGGAAGAGATGGCCAAGGCTGGGTTCGCCCGAACGGCTGAGTAACGTCCTCCCACTTTGGTTCTGCTTAAACTGGTGTGAACGCGGGCTGGTACCAAGGTTCTGAGACTCCAGTACGGAGCCAGAGCCAGAGCCAGAGCCAGAATCAGAACTGTGTCTGTCTGATAGCACTATGAGTGACATTAGACATTGGTAAGATGTGGCCAACTGTCAGGTTGTTGCCTGTGTCTGTGGAGCCAAGACTGTGGCACTAAAAGTCTCACTGAAAAATAAAACATGGCAATTAGAATTTTATTATTTGGATTTTTTTTCTGGCCAAAATGTTGTCAGAAATTCAAAGAGGGAATTTACAAAGCTTACATTAAGTTAAAATGACACCAAGACTGAGCTCACACCCTCAATGAGAACAAGGAAAAACTCCCCAAAAAGCCTTTTAGGAGGCAAAAAAGGAAGAAACCTTGGGAGGGTCTGCTCAAAGAGGGGTCCCCCTCCAGGACGCTCAGCCAATGGGTGCCAAGAGTGAAGTGGTGGCTAGTTGTTGCCACAAAGCACCAAGGTTCTGAGACTCCAGAAGAAAAAACTGGTTCGGAACCTGAAAAGTTGGTTCTCAGCTGCAACCAAAAAATAGTTCTTCCTTGCGAACCGTGACATTTTGCCGGTGTTGTGTTTACTTCTGCCTGAGTAACGCGGAGTAACGTCCTCCCACTTTGGTTCTGCTTAAACTGGTGTGAACGCGGGCTGGTACCAAGGTTCTGAGACTCCAGTACGGAGCCAGAGCCAGAGCCAGAGCCAGAGCCAGAATCAGAACTGTGTCTGTCTGATAGCATTATGAGTGACATTAGACATTGGTAAGATGTGGCCAACTGTCAGGTTGTTGCCTGTGTCTGTGGAGCCAAGACTGTGGCACTAACAGTCTCACTGAAAAATAAAACATGGCAATTAGAATTTTATTATTTGGATTTTTTTTCTGGCCAAAATGATGTCAGAAATTCAAAGAGGGAATTTACAAAGCTTACATTAAGTTAAAATGACACCAAGACTGAGCTCACACCCTCAATGAGAACAAGGAAAAACTCCCCAAAAAGCCTTTTAGGAGGCAAAAAAGGAAGAAACCTTGGGAGGGTCTGCTCAAAGAGGGGTCCCCCTCCAGGACGCTCAGCCAATGGGTGCCAAGAGTGAAGTGGTGGCTAGTTGTTGCCACAAAGCACCAAGGTTCGGAGACTCCAGAAGAAAAAATTGGTTCGGAACCTGAAAAGTTGGTTCTCAGCTGCAACCAAAAAATAGTTCTTCCTTGCGAACCGGGACATTTTGCCGGTGTTGTGTTTACTTCTGTCTGAGTAACGCGGAGTAACGTCCTCCCACTTTGGTTCTGCTTAAACTGGTGTGAACGCGGGCTGGTACCAAGTTTGTGAGACTCCAGTACGGAGCCAGAGCCAGAGCCAGAATCAGAACTGTGTCTGTCTGATAGCACTATGAGTGACATTAGACATTGGTAAGATGTGGCCAACTGTCAGGTTGTTGCCTGTGTCTGTGGAGCCAAGACTGTGGCACTAAAAGTCTCACTGAAAAATAAAACATGGCAATTAGAATTTTATTATTTGGATTTTTTTTCTGGCCAAAATGTTGTCAGAAATTCAAAGAGGGAATTTACAAAGCTTACATTAAGTTAAAATGACACCAAGACTGAGCTCACACCCTCAATGAGAACAAGGAAAAACTCCCCAAAAAGCCTTTTAGGAGGCAAAAAAGGAAGAAACCTTGGGAGGGTCTGCTCAAAGAGGGGTCCCCCTCCAGGACGCTCAGCCAATGGGTGCCAAGAGTGAAGTGGTGGCTAGTTGTTGCCACAAAGCACCAAGGTTCGGAGACTCCAGAAGAAAAAATTGGTTCGGAACCTGAAAAGTTGGTTCTCAGCTGCAACCAAAAAATAGTTCTTCCTTGCGAACCGTGACATTTTGCCGGTGTTGTGTTTACTTCTGCCTGAGTAACGCGGAGTAACGTCCTCCCACTTTGGTTCTGCTTAAACTGGTGTGAACGCGGGCTGGTACCAAGGTTCTGAGACTCCAGTACGGAGCCAGAGCCAGAGCCAGAGCCAGAGCCAGAATCAGAACTGTGTCTGTCTGATAGCATTATGAGTGACATTAGACATTGGTAAGATGTGGCCAACTGTCAGGTTGTTGCCTGTGTCTGTGGAGCCAAGACTGTGGCACTAACAGTCTCACTGAAAAATAAAACATGGCAATTAGAATTTTATTATTTGGATTTTTTTTCTGGCCAAAATGATGTCAGAAATTCAAAGAGGGAATTTACAAAGCTTACATTAAGTTAAAATGACACCAAGACTGAGCTCACACCCTCAATGAGAACAAGGAAAAACTCCCCAAAAAGCCTTTTAGGAGGCAAAAAAGGAAGAAACCTTGGGAGGGTCTGCTCAAAGAGGGGTCCCCCTCCAGGACGCTCAGCCAATGGGTGCCAAGAGTGAAGTGGTGGCTAGTTGTTGCCACAAAGCACCAAGGTTCGGAGACTCCAGAAGAAAAAATTGGTTCGGAACCTGAAAAGTTGGTTCTCAGCTGCAACCAAAAAATAGTTCTTCCTTGCGAACCGGGACATTTTGCCGGTGTTGTGTTTACTTCTGTCTGAGTAACGCGGAGTATCGTCCTCCCACTTTGGTTCTGCTTAAACTGGTGTGAACGCGGGCTGGTACCAAGCTTGTGAGACTCCAGTACGGAGCCAGAGCCAGAGCCAGAATCAGAACTGTGTCTGTCTGATAGCACTATGAGTGACATTAGACATTGGTAAGATGTGGCCAACTGTCAGGTTGTTGCCTGTGTCTGTGGAGCCAAGACTGTGGCACTAAAAGTCTCACTGAAAAATAAAACATGGCAATTAGAATTTTATTATTTGGATTTTTTTTCTGGCCAAAATGTTGTCAGAAATTCAAAGAGGGAATTTACAAAGCTTACATTAAGTTAAAATGACACCAAGACTGAGCTCACACCCTCAATGAGAACAAGGAAAAACTCCCCAAAAAGCCTTTTAGGAGGCAAAAAAGGAAGAAACCTTGGGAGGGTCTGCTCAAAGAGGGGTCCCCCTCCAGGACGCTCAGCCAATGGGTGCCAAGAGTGAAGTGGTGGCTAGTTGTTGCCACAAAGCACCAAGGTTCGGAGACTCCAGAAGAAAAAATTGGTTCGGAACCTGAAAAGTTGGTTCTCAGCTGCAACCAAAAAATAGTTCTTCCTTGCGAACCGGGACATTTTGCCGGTGTTGTGTTTACTTCTGTCTGAGTAACGCGGAGTATCGTCCTCCCACTTTGGTTCTGCTTAAACTGGTGTGAACGCGGGCTGGTACCAAGCTTGTGAGACTCCAGTACGGAGCCAGAGCCAGAGCCAGAATCAGAACTGTGTCTGTCTGATAGCACTATGAGTGACATTAGACATTGGTAAGATGTGGCCAACTGTCAGGTTGTTGCCTGTGTCTGTGGAGCCAAGACTGTGGCACTAACAGTCTCACTGAAAAATAAAACATGGCAATTAGAATTTTATTATTTGGATTTTTTTCTGGCCAAAATGATGTCAGAAATTCAAAGAGGGAATTTACAAAGCTTACATTAAGTTAAAATGACACCTAGACTGAGCTCACACCCTCAATGAGAACAAGGAAAAACTCCCCAAAAAGCCTTTTAGGAGGCAAAAAAGGAAGAAACCTTGGGAGGGTCTGCTCAAAGAGGGGTCCCCCTCCAGGACGCTCAGCCAATGGGTGCCAAGAGTGAAGTGGCGGCTAGTTGTTGCCACAAAGCACCAAGGTTCTGAGACTCCAGAAGAAAAAATTGGTTGCAGTGGTCTGCGGAGGAGACACAATGTTTGGTGGCGATCTGGACATCCACAGAATTCCAGGCGAAGGTAGAGAGCAGTACAAGAAAGAACAAGTTATATGCCGAACTTGCGGAAGAGATGGCCAAGGCTGGGTTCGCCCGAACGGCTGAGTAACGTCCTCCCACTTTGGTTCTGCTTAAACTGGTGTGAACGCAGGCTGGTACCAAGGTTCTGAGACTCCAGTACGGAGCCAGAGCCAGAGCCAGAATCAGAACTGTGTCTGTCTGATAGCACTATGAGTGACATTAGACATTGGTAAGATGTGGCCAACTGTCAGGTTGTTGCCTGTGTCTGTGGAGCCAAGACTGTGGCACTAAAAGTCTCACTGAAAAATAAAACATGGCAATTAGAATTTTATTATTTGGATTTTTTTTCTGGCCAAAATGTTGTCAGAAATTCAAAGAGGGAATTTACAAAGCTTACATTAAGTTAAAATGACACCAAGACTGAGCTCACACCCTCAATGAGAACAAGGAAAAACTCCCCAAAAAGCCTTTTAGGAGGCAAAAAAGGAAGAAACCTTGGGAGGGTCTGCTCAAAGAGGGGTCCCCCTCCAGGACGCTCAGCCAATGGGTGCCAAGAGTGAAGTGGTGGCTAGTTGTTGCCACAAAGCACCAAGGTTCTGAGACTCCAGAAGAAAAAATTGGTTCGGAACCTGAAAAGTTGGTTCTCAGCTGCAACCAAAAAATAGTTCTTCCTTGCGAACCGTGACATTTTGCCGGTGTTGTGTTTACTTCTGCCTGAGTAACGCGGAGTAACGTCCTCCCACTTTGGTTCTGCTTAAACTGGTGTGAACGCGGGCTGGTACCAAGGTTCTGAGACTCCAGTACGGAGCCAGAGCCAGAGCCAGAATCAGAACTGTGTCTGTCTGATAGCACTATGAGTGACATTAGACATTGGTAAGATGTGGCCAACTGTCAGGTTGTTGCCTGTGTCTGTGGAGCCAAGACTGTGGCACTAAAAGTCTCACTGAAAAATAAAACATGGCAATTAGAATTTTATTATTTGGATTTTTTTTCTGGCCAAAATGATGTCAGAAATTCAAAGAGGGAATTTACAAAGCTTACATTAAGTTAAAATGACACCAAGACTGAGCTCACACCCTCAATGAGAACAAGGAAAAACTCCCCAAAAAGCCTTTTAGGAGGCAAAAAAGGAAGAAACCTTGGGAGGGTCTGCTCAAAGAGGGGTCCCCCTCCAGGACGCTCAGCCAATGGGTGCCAAGAGTGAAGTGGTGGCTAGTTGTTGCCACAAAGCACCAAGGTTCGGAGACTCCAGAAGAAAAAATTGGTTCGGAACCTGAAAAGTTGGTTCTCAGCTGCAACCAAAAAATAGTTCTTCCTTGCGAACCGGGACATTTTGCCGGTGTTGTGTTTACTTCTGTCTGAGTAACGCGGAGTAACGTCCTCCCACTTTGGTTCTGCTTAAACTGGTGTGAACGCGGGCTGGTACCAAGTTTGTGAGACTCCAGTACGGAGCCAGAGCCAGAGCCAGAATCAGAACTGTGTCTGTCTGATAGCACTATGAGTGACATTAGACATTGGTAAGATGTGGCCAACTGTCAGGTTGTTGCCTGTGTCTGTGGAGCCAAGACTGTGGCACTAAAAGTCTCACTGAAAAATAAAACATGGCAATTAGAATTTTATTATTTGGATTTTTTTTCTGGCCAAAATGTTGTCAGAAATTCAAAGAGGGAATTTACAAAGCTTACATTAAGTTAAAATGACACCAAGACTGAGCTCACACCCTCAATGAGAACAAGGAAAAACTCCCCAAAAAGCCTTTTAGGAGGCAAAAAAGGAAGAAACCTTGGGAGGGTCTGCTCAAAGAGGGGTCCCCCTCCAGGACGCTCAGCCAATGGGTGCCAAGAGTGAAGTGGTGGCTAGTTGTTGCCACAAAGCACCAAGGTTCTGAGACTCCAGAAGAAAAAACTGGTTCGGAACCTGAAAAGTTGGTTCTCAGCTGCAACCAAAAAATAGTTCTTCCTTGCGAACCGTGACATTTTGCCGGTGTTGTGTTTACTTCTGCCTGAGTAACGCGGAGTAACGTCCTCCCACTTTGGTTCTGCTTAAACTGGTGTGAACGCGGGCTGGTACCAAGGTTCTGAGACTCCAGTACGGAGCCAGAGCCAGAGCCAGAGCCAGAGCCAGAGCCAGAATCAGAACTGTGTCTGTCTGATAGCATTATGAGTGACATTAGACATTGGTAAGATGTGGCCAACTGTCAGGTTGTTGCCTGTGTCTGTGGAGCCAAGACTGTGGCACTAACAGTCTCACTGAAAAATAAAACATGGCAATTAGAATTTTATTATTTGGATTTTTTTTCTGGCCAAAATGATGTCAGAAATTCAAAGAGGGAATTTACAAAGCTTACATTAAGTTAAAATGACACCAAGACTGAGCTCACACCCTCAATGAGAACAAGGAAAAACTCCCCAAAAAGCCTTTTAGGAGGCAAAAAAGGAAGAAACCTTGGGAGGGTCTGCTCAAAGAGGGGTCCCCCTCCAGGACGCTCAGCCAATGGGTGCCAAGAGTGAAGTGGCGGCTAGTTGTTGCCACAAAGCACCAAGGTTCTGAGACTCCAGAAGAAAAAATTGGTTGCAGTGGTCTGCTGAGGAGACACAATGTTTGGTGGCGATCTGGACATCCACAGAATTCCAGGCGAAGGTAGAGAGCAGTACAAGAAAGAACAAGTTATATGCCGAACTTGCGGAAGAGATGGCCAAGGCTGGGTTCACCCGAACGGCTGAGTAACGCGTGTGTAAACTGGTGTGAACGTAAACTGGTTTGCCACAAAGCACCAAGGTTCGGAGACTCCAGAAGAAAAAATTGGTTAGGAACCTGAAAAGTTGGTTCTCAGCTGCAACCAAAAAATAGTTCTTCCTTGCGAACCGTGACATTTTGCCGGTGTCGTGTTTACTTCTGCCTGAGTAACGTGGAGTAACGTCCTCCCACTGGTGTGAACGCGGGCTGGTACCAAGGTTCTGAGACTCCAGTACGGAGCCAGAGCCAGAGCCAGAACCAGAAGTTTGTCTGTCTGATAGCACTATGAGTGACATTAGACATTGGTATGATGTGGCCAACTGTCAGGTTGTTGCCTGTGTCTGTGGAGCCAAGACTGTGGCACTAACAGTCTCACTGAAAAATAAAACATGGCAATTAGAAATGTTATTTAGATTTTTTTCCAGGCCATTTTTTTTTCTCTATTTGTGTTCGGTAGTGTTTAACTGTTGATGTCAGAAATTCAAAGATTCTGTCCTGGCTCCATATGTCTCTTGTAATCTCCAGAGGTGATACAGGACAGGGAACAAACCCAACACGATTTTAACACCTCAGCTGTTTGCAAGCCCTCCCATCTTCCTCCTCATCCTCCTTTCGGGGCCTCTTCCTTGACCCTCCTGGCAGCAGGTGTACTTCCACTTGCTGGGTGTCATCTTCCACATCAACTGCATCCTCAAAAAGATCATCACTGCTGCTACTCTCAGTGTGATCATGGCCGGTCTGGACAGTAACAGTGTTAGAGGTAAACTTGAATGTTTTGCCACCACGCTCATGTTCTTCCACATCATCCTCTCCGGACCTTTTCATGGACCCAGTAGGCAGCAGTTCTTTTGACGCAACCCGCTCTTTGTTTTCTACATCCAGGGCCGGCTCTAGGCATAGGCCATATAGGCGGTCGCCTAGAGCGCCAGCTGCTGGAGGGGCGCTGCCAGTAATAATTTGCATCCCCGAGTGGCGCCCCCCGTCCGTCCGCCGCTGTTGAGACGCGCGCACCCCCCCGTCCGGCGCTCCTGAGGCGCACGCAGTTAATTTCGAGATCTTTAGCAGACTATACTACATAGATGTCTGTTTAAACTGATGAACAAAGTACTTACAATCAGCACCATTTTCAGATCTGTCTCCTCTGCCATTCATTTTGGCTAAAAAGGCAAAAAAAAAAAAAATCAAGTTGTTTTAGAGATATTTCAGTGGTTTCTTTTCAATTCTGATGTTAAGCTCCCTCAATTTTTACATTTAACACCTATTTCTGTATATAAAGAAATGGCAGATCAACAGACCCCTTTCATGTACAAACATGGGATTTATATCATCTGTATGTAAACCATATCAACAAAGTTAGGATTGGGTATTTGAAGATGTTTTTCTCTAATGGTTGATTAGTTGGTCACTTCAGAGCCTCAAATAGCCTCAAAGAGTTTTTGTCAGGGTAATGCAATTCAGTTGCCCAGTTGTTGTCTCCAATCAACAGTATGATTAAAGAAACAAATGCATACATCAACAATTAATACAGTAAAACATTATCTATGAATGAGGTAGAAATGTAATCAGACATATTGACAAGGATAATTCAAAAAGTAAATCATAAAGACGGAAACATGAGGGAGGATTTGCATGTCAGGTCTGTCTCTCCTCAGTGTTCACCTGTGCACACCTGGAGTCACTTGCTCCAATCAGGAGGGTTTTGTAAAAGGTAAAATGTGTCTAAGTCCTCGATGGGGCAATGCTCTTCAGCACTAAACTCAATATTCTTCAAGTGTACACACACATACACATACACACATGCAGGAACTTTGGCTTGCAACACAAGCTGATGGGGCAGGGATATGACAAATATGCTCACCATAGATTTTAATATAAAATAGCAATACAAAACCAACATCAAGTAAGGTGAGCTTAGAACAGGGTCCCTCATGAGGAAATTAATGGCAAGAGAGTAACTTTACCTGGATAAACGTGTGGTAATAAGGTGTCAACACTGAGTTATGAATCCTGGTGCAGCAACAGAATGCTTCTTATTCATGTTTACAGGTAGATGAGTTTGAACAGTCAGAACAGAAATGACTTCGGGTCCATAATACAACTGTAATCTGGGATTACTATGGACAGATACTCATGTTATTGTTTTTGCTGCTGCTATTTTAAATTCAGAGTAATTTATTTTCCTCATGTTTCATCATAGATATTTCCCAGTCAACATCAGAGGGCCCAAACAGCAGCATCTCAAGTTTTTCCCTCGTACTCTTCAAGGGGGCAGAAGATAAGGCTTCAAGAAAGAGTGGTACAGTGCACACGCATGGCTAGAATATCTGTCAGAGCTATGGTAAAATGTCTGTTGTCAAAGACAATGCTTTTGTGGACATAGTCTGTTCCATGTTTACAGCAGATTAAAGCTGTATTGAAAATAATCAAAGGCCTCTGTGTGCTGCTTTACATTACATGAATGTGCTCCCTAATAGTAAAGCTGTATAATACAACTACCCTATTAGAACAATGAATTTCCTAACTCATAAATAAACCAACACTTAATAAAACAGGCTTGTATTCCAGTCCATGTACATCTAAGTAACATTAACTGTAAAATTAGAAAGTATATGAGTACGTGATTCCTTAACTCTCATACTGACATCGATTTTGACTCAATACTTACAACAGCTTTTCTTCTTGAAATTACGTTATTGTTTTTGGTTTTGGTGTGCCACCCCAGGATTTTCACTGGCCCTATCTGGCCCCCCCTGTGAAAAATTTCTGGGGGCGCTCCTGCACATGTGACACTCACACGGTCTTGTAATGTTAGCATGTAGCTTGGAGTCACAAAATCCTCCCATCAGGATCTTTTTTAGGTCGCGGCTAGGGCCAAATTAATCAGAGCGTTGTTTGATTTACTTCTCACACAACTACTGTGTCTGACTGCAGAGCAAAACTGTCAGCGTTATTCATTCAAACTGGTTTAAAGTGTTGCTGTTTGCCATTCTGATATATAGTGTTAAATATCAGCTCTGAACCATCAACATTTTTTAACATCAGCTAAAATCTAAAGTCTGAGAAATCTACAGTCATGACCAGCAGAAAAGGATGAAGATTAATATAAAAAGATTAATTTCAAATTATTGTAAATTTCCCCGTCATTAGACTAGTGAAGGAATATTTTAGCAATATCTTAACACCATGACAGTGATCAAACAAGGTTTCACTAGCAGAGTGATTTGATACTTAAATTTCAGACTATATATTGAATCTGACTTACCTTGATTCTTGGGAACTAGTCTGTAAAACTGCAAATTACAGACTAGTTAAAAATGAGTGATCTGTAGCGAAAGTAGAAATATTTCTGAGATAATTTTGCCTCTCCTCGTAAATTACAGACGTGAGTGTGTGTTGAATCTTGATCTGTGTCTATATGAACTTAGTGTGCTGCCTTCTGAAGGGATCTAAATTCTGTTCTGATGACAAGAAGAACGGTGACATCAGGATTCTAGAATTCTGTTGTCCTAACTGATTCTCACATGGATTTATGAAAGGAACTGCACTGATAGCAAACAAATAAACTACAGACCAATATAGTATGATTATGAATGTCAAAATATCTACACTCTCTATTTGCCAGCCATGTGTAATGTATAGAAGTACATATATGTCAAGGGAAACATAGGACACCTTGCTAATTAAAGACAATAGTTACAAGCTACTCTGACATTGCATAATTTGTAGTTCATAACAGTAACAGCAGTCTTGGTGGCACTAGAAATACAAGTATAACATTTTCCAAATGCAGTGCACATACTGTGTCTCTGCAAGGATGCTTGCAAGAGTCATTGTCATTGTATCCCTGAGGACACACTTAGACTTTGTAAGTGTTTGGAGCAAAACTGATTTTGTCAAGGCTTATATAGTGTCGCTCTGTCCTTCGTCTATATCTACATTCCTTATTCCCCAGGCCACTTCAGTGCCACGTCCACCAGCTCACAAGCGCGCTCACTTTTTTTTTTGGTGGTGTTAATATTGTAGTGACAGTAAATATACTGTAACAACTATCAAACTGTAATGTGATTAAAATACTACTATCATCATTTTATAAAAATGACCATCTTAGTAATTAACATCACATTTATGAGTGAGACCAGACCAGGGTACTGGAGAGAAGAGCGACAGGCACTGACGGACCATCCTGTGTAAAGTGTAGTAATTTAGCATTTTGTTACAAACACTAAACAGTGTTTCCGGTGCCTGTGCAGAGCTGTGTCAGGTTGTCTATTAAAAGACATGTCAATGTCACAGTGGGGTTAGGGGTTAGGTAAAGGCTAATGTTTCAGTGAGGCTGACGAACAATTGATCTAAAGCTCACAGAATCATCCATCAGTCTCCAGGCCATTTCCATTCAAATGGAGTTGATTCATACAGCGGCTACAGCAAGGTCAGTGCTTCTGCCTTTTTAAATAGCTCTACAATCTTCAAATACACGTTAGTGCTATTTCACTTTACCTTGCCTTTTTTTTTTTTTTATTTTAATTTTGAAATGCTTTCTGTGATACAGGATCTTACTGAGGACCAACACTCCACAGGACGTGGAATCCTGCTAACGGGGGTGTAACAGACCCATCTAGACACATTCACAAACTGTTTGCACACTTAACAAATGAAACCCATTAAAGAACAAGTCCTACATCCTTGTTGACTCCCTGTTTAGAACTGGCTCCAAATGGGTCAACAAACAGAACTCGTCCCTCCTTCTTGCATGCATGGCCTTCTGCAGATAGGATACTTTAATGTGCAAGATGCTCAGTTGGAAATGTAGCTGCATAAATTAAGTGTACTCACTACTCATCCTTGTCTGTCCTTGTAGAGTGTCCCGATAAGACTGTCCCACACCATTACATCAAGCTGCAAGTGATCATGCTTTTTTTTAAATGTGTGCTTTATGTCACATTGCTGAATAGGATCAGGGCTCCACACTGGTGCTACTAACTTATTGCTAAATACCAAATGTTATTAATTATTATATCAATAAGGATTTATTGGTCGCTGGGGGGAAATACACAAGCTACCTATCGGTATGTAAAATAAATTTAAAATGAGCTCCACTTCACCAGTTGCAGCATTAAAATGCTGGACACAAATGCACCAATACTCATAATCCAACGATACATTATCCTAAATTGAATTTATTTTAAGCTTTTTGGGACTTAAGTATATCTTAATGCTAATATGTCTGTACTTTTTACAAGTAAAAGTCCAGCATTAAAGTGCTGACAGTATTTCCAATGTGTCATTAGTAATTTTACTTGGAGTAAAAAGGTCTGAGTACTCCTTTACTGTACGTTAGCTGTTGTGATTGGTAGCTTGTTTGGAATCCTCCCCTCTGGCTCTGACTGCTGTCATTTGGTCAGTTTTGGTCACTATTTATGTCTTACTGTTAGCTAGACTAACACCCTTTAAAGCCGTCTCCCTAATGACTTTCCCAGCTTGCATTTCCAGATTGTGGACAAAGGAAAGGGGTCCTAACTGCAACGGAAATGCACAGTAACTGTCTCCAGGTGTAAAACCTGTAAGCTGCATTTTATTGGTTTTAAAGACCAGCGCCACGGTGGGTGAAACAAACAAACAAAGCCCACAGTGTAGGAAGACTTAACTAGTTTAACTTTTGGTTACAGCAGAAAGCATGAATTTTAAATGGCAACAAAAGGGACTGTGCAGTCTTTCGATGACTAGCAATGAATTAGTTTGGTCCTCTGATGTGTCCAGTGGAGACAATGGTGAGGTGTTAACTTTTACCTTATAACCAGGTGCAGTTACTAATAAACTTGAACCCACTGAAAGCTTAAGTGATCTGACTGCTGAGCTTCATCGTTGGTGGTTGAGCCATCAGTGAGCCACTAGAGGGCGCCATGCAGCTACATTACATGATAGTGTGTAATAGTGATCACTGTGGGAGCTGCATCCTGGTCGAGTCTGCACACAGCGCACATGGAGGCAGGTGAACATTAGCGCCTGTTATCATGAGCAGGGGGCAGCACAGTGATGCTTTAGTGCCTCACTGATTGATTGGCCCTGCTAAATAAATAACATACATCAGAATGGTCGCTGGTACACTTTATTGATTTGGTTTTATTACCTCGTGTGTTTTTGCAGATGCCTTTTGCACAGCTCAACTGTAATGTGCCCCCAATTATTTCCCAGCTGGGCTTTATGTAGATTGAGATCCCTCCCTTAAATGCAGCTGGCTAGCCTTATACATTAATGATGCAGCTGCATTAGTGTCAAACTAATGGATGTTTATTTTTGATCCCAGAGTGTGTGGTCTTTTTTTGTAATTATTTTTTTTTTTCATGCATCTGGGTTCACTTTGACAGTGTTGTGTTGTAAGATTGTATCATTTCTTCTGAACCTTTTCTGAAACTTGACCATGCCATCAATATCTCTGTCAGAGGTTGAGCTGTATCAGCAAAGCACAAGACGATGCAGGTGGAAAGGCCCTGTTAGCACGATGTTCTTAAACAAGTTGAAACTGAAAATACTGGGACATTTTAACTTCCAGTTGTGCAGCCATACTCTGCTTTTCTTCTCTAATCTGAAGGAGCAGTCTAAGTAAAACAGGAGTTTAGGATTAGGGTAAATCTACTGAATAAATGGTCATGTGAAGCCTTGCTAAGCAAAATGAGTAGAATGAAGAAACCTCCAGTAGTGAGAACAAACAAGTGACAAGGTTTAGTTCCCCTAAACGTCAAGAGAGAACAACACAAACCAAACAATAGATATTACATATTGTATTCCTGCAGTAATCATCTACTTAAAAATGTCTTTTTCTCACAGTAAAGCAAATAACACATTCTAAAGCTAAAGCAAATTCTGTGATTTATTGTTAGTTTTGATAGGAAATGACAAAATACTGTACAAGTCTGTAAAATAATCTAGAGATAAATCAAAAATAAGCTCTGTAAATGTCACAGATGAGACTTTAGCGAAGCATAATTACGGGTTATGTGTGGCATGGTGAAATAGGAAGCTGGTTGCAAACACATTAACCATAATATTATAATGAGACCTCCGGTCCTATTGAAAGGGCGGGCTGGCAGCAAATTAAGATAAGTAGCTTTCTGCCATAAGCTCCACGTCTCTGTGAGCCCCCTGTCTCACATGGCTAATAATTCATGTTTATTAATTAATAATTGGTGGTTGTGACGCCCCTCCCGCCGTGTGGGAGGCCGTCCTGGCAACCTCAGCAGGCAAATTGGCTGATGTGGGAGGGTGGTCAGCTGATTTATGTCACCTGGCTATAAAAGCTGCTCTGTGTGATCACTTTCATTACAAATTTCATTCAAATACTGTACTAGAATCACAATGAAGTTTGAACTTATGTGCATATTTAAGGTGCAGTGTGCAAACCTGTACATGTACATCGCCAAATATATATATATAAATATATAATAGAAAGGTATTGGTCACTTTTCAGATCTTACTACAGGGGGCTACCAAAAGAGTGGCAACAAACACAATGTCATTTCCACTGGTCAGCGTGATGTTGCTGTTCTGTTTTAGAAATTAAGAGTGGACTAACGGCCTCAAACAGCGCTGTGAGCAGAGCTCTCATCATATCACTTTCACAAGGAAAATGCACTTTGAAATGATTGTTCTCCCCTCAGGGGGGTTCAGCACAGCTTATGTTGACATGCAACTGTGTGACTTACAGTAAAGGTGCTTAATAATTCACTTACAGCTGTAATAGCTGATCTCTACAAAGATGGAGACACAAATATCTGCAGAAAACAAAAAATGAGGAGAACAACAACCAAAGGCAATGTCATTTACAGCAGTTGGGAGTGTGTGTGATCAGCTGGATAACCTCAACGTCTCAGCAAGGTCAGAGATGTTGGTCCTCAGATCTGTACAAAGACAGATGTGGTCATCTGTACGGAGAGGCTCAGGTTACATGTGCAGTCCAGGACAATAACTCTGAGACGCAATCAAGCAAAGCTAAAGTGAACCTTGAAGTGGCAGCACCTGAATGATATGCTGTGCTTCTAGAAATTCAGCACAGCTTAGTGTTGATCACTATGTACAGGACACTGAGGACAGCAAAAACTAGACTGTTACAAGCCCCTAAAACACGCTTCTCTAATCTTCACCTCATTCACTGTTTATGTAAATACACTTGTGTTCATATTCAAGCTCTGGTACTTCACTGACGGCACCACTGAAATCCTAGCTAGCTGACTAACCTCAGTGTAATCCATGGTCAGAGGAAGTGAAATACATTTTTAGAAGAAAAAAGTGTGTAAGTTGACATGGTTACATTTAGTAACAGGCAAATAGGGCACTGGAGTCCAATAGGGCCAGGTACAGGAGGCATTAACAGGAAACAAGCAGGGTGGCTACAGTGTACTGACAGTATAACCCTCAGGTCAGAATACAGAATACGTATTTACCTCAGAGGTAAATATAGAGGTTCTCAGCAACACCTGTTCTTAAGTTCTTTCTATCTTCAGCTCCATGTAACCTTGATCAGAGTGCCCACAGTGGATTTGTCAGGATGATTATATTGATAAATGGGACTTGGTGTAAAGTCCACCTCAATTGGGGCACCACCTTGTTAACAGTGAAAACGGAGCCAATTTAACTGATTCAGTCTCATTTACAATAACTAAACTATTAATTTGGTATTATGATTAATAATAATAACCAAAATTACCATATTAACAGCTAGATGAAGGAGTTAGGAGTTCTTGAGAGTAGAAGTTGGCAGTGTTAACTCTTTTACCCAGCCCCCCCGATGTGTGAGCCGCATGAAGACAATCCATAAGCTATGGCTGTGAGCTTTATTTCTCTCTCGGTCGAGGCCTATTGTAACACTGTGTGTGTGAGTGTGTAGGATAAAGGTGCCAGGTTTGGAAAGGATGGTTAGCTGCATCCAAGACCTTGTGTCTATGAGAGCAAACAAACACCAACTAAACTTTATAGCTGCACAGTAAACTACACCACATCACAACAATCAAACTCAGTGATCATTAAAGCAAATCAAAACCAATACATTAACAAGGTTAAAACATTGCATGTATATAGTTATGCTATGCTATATATGCTCAGTTAGGTTGTTACCAGTCCATCAGTGTGCTGATTCTGTAGCCTGTTGATGAACCAGCCTGGAAAAGGGTTGTGGTTCTTTGTCCTTGCTGTCCTGGTTGCAGGCTGGAACCCGGTCGCTCCTTTGTTCCTTGCTGGTTAGCAGCTTGGTGCTAACTTGCTGGTGTGCTCCTGTTGCTGTGAAGATCAGCTGGCAGACTTTGGGTCATACCTGCTGGCGCTGAGACACTTGGTTCAGGCAGGACTTCGTGTCGCCCGCCAAGAAAAAGGTGGTCTGCTCTGGTACAGGTCACACTGAGGCTGGAGCTGCAGGCCGGGAAGCACATTTGTGTGAAACTCAAGAACTCGGTGGAAACATAGTCCTCACCATTTCTGCTGGGCCCAATATAGTGGAGTAGAAATATAAAGCAGCACATAATGAAAATACTCCAAGCAAGGAAAATAAAGATGCCTCACAATCAATACAGTACTTGAAGAAATTTCTTTCCACCTCTGGCTGCACTCTAAATGAAAACATTGATTTCCCCGGCAGAATTCACACCCTGAGATGGACATACAATGCACCGTCATGCTTGTCTCCTTAAAGGGGGCTGTTAAACAGCAGGAACCAGACCTATCAATGTGTGTGTATAACTGTGTTGTCATAACTGTTGTATGTCCTTTGTACCTTTTTTGCATCTTTCACATCAGATCAGCACAGCTAGGCTCTGCCCCCCCGCTGCCTGCCTTCACTGCAGCTTTGGGAGTTAATGATTGTTGGTTTCAGAGTTTTTTATTAGTAAAATGAAAAACCAACCAGGACGCACTCTCAGATAACTTCTATGTTTTAAGAAGAGATTTAAAACATGTTACAGACTTCCCTTTATTCCCTGTGGCAGACCTTTGCCGAGCCTCAGTTCCTGATTGCAAACACTTTGTCGTCTCTGGTTTTAAGCGAGGCCTCTTGAGGAGATAAAAAATAAAACTTCTACCCAAGCATTTCAAACTATGTACAGATTCAAATAGTGCTAAAACAACATGTTAAAGTCAATTCTAAAACATACTGGGAGCCAGTGGACTTCTGCGCAGTCTGCAGTCAGTTGCAATAAAATGTCAAACGTTCGACCATAGACATTGGAAATATTTCTAAAATGACAAACATGATTGAGTAAGCCTTATTTTCTTCTGCTCAAAAATCAAACCAACTATCAACACTTCTTGAAACAGGCTAAACATGTTCTGACGGAAAACCAGGGATGTATTTAACATGCTGTTAGCAGACAGCAGGAGGTGATTTGAAGCCTGTGTTGATTTGACACATTTGAAACAACTTGACTCATGTGCTCCATGGGATCAATGAGTGACAAAAACAGTATGCTAATTCAAAATAGAATTGCTACTGTTTTAAGAGCCAAATATCTGAACAATTCAATAAAGGCAACGCTGCACTAAAAGGCAGGACCCCACATCTGTTGCTGAGTTTATGCTCCAACAAGCCTTCTGCTTAAATCCTCTGCTGAATCATTACAGTGGTGTGTCTGAGCTGAACATCCAAGTTTTCCATCTGAAGTTCTACGTTGTGACTGGTCCCCTTGGACATAAACGCATTAAGTGATCCTCCGAGTAGATTCAGACAGCCACCTATTTAAAAAAAGGGACATCTGTCAGGCTTGGTCTCATTCAGCTCTATGATACTTCTGCCCCTCATCTCCAATGAGTCAGGACCAAGTGAACATAAGGCACGCAGTATTACTGCGGTGAGAAAGGCCTCATGGGCACTTGGAATGGTTGAATGAAGCATATAAATGAGGATAAGAATTTTATTTGTGATGAGTACGAATTAAAATATGCTCTTCCTGAACACTCTCTTATAGAGAACGATATCTGAAATATTGGCCAAAGCATTCCTATGGATGTTCCTGCTCCCCAGAGGACGGACCCTTTGGATTATAGATACTTTATGAGTGTTGCTGTATCACCACCCTCAAAATCTCATAAGATTGCTGACAGTTTCTGATATTGCAACATGTAGGTTGGAATAACATTTCCTAAGCACATTCATGATGCCCAGAGGATGAACTGTACTGAGCAGCATCCTTTTGACTTCTAGATAGACCATGACCTGGATGACTCCCAGAATCTCATCTTACTGATTTTAATTTACAGGACTCAAACTCATGATTCATTCTGAAATGCATCTCAATGTGAGAGAGTATAAACACTGGTCACATGAGAGACTACATGTTATTTCCACTATCATATATATTATATATTATATATAAATCTTATCTTATATATTGAAACAATGAATCTTTGGACCATGTGCACCAGTTAATACCTCAACAGAAATTCTGAAATTTCACTCCCGTGACTAAATCCTATCTGATTTTATTTATATTTTTGTCATGATTGCATTTTAATAAATAGGAAAAGAAATGTAGCTAGAGCAGTAGCAGTTAGCAGTTTTTATTTTAACATATGAATAAGATCATTTGTGTTTTTCATAGATTCATATTGTAACAGTTTATCTCCCTGTACTACATAATGAAACGCTGTCTGTTAAACTCAATACGTTGTGGTTAAATATTATAAACGTACAAAAAAATCTGACCGTCAAAGGTAAAACTGAAGTTGCCTGTAGTGTTTGGTGCTGCCCCTTTAAGCAGGCAGAGTGGCTGTGATTGGACTGAGGGTGATAGTGTTTCAGTCTGTACTGTGGGATGCTCCAGTGGGGCTCCAGAGCAGCAGGTAGCCCCACTACAGACACTGCCTGCTCCCACCCTGACCTGCACACCCTGGTTTCACGGCCACAGTCATGCACACACACTCTGAGCAGAGGCAGCATGAGTACAGTATCTGAGCCTCTGGTTGGCAGCAGCAGGTCTCTGTCTGCAGCCAAGAGACACAAAAGTGTCAGGAAGAACTCCAGGAGGATTTATTCAGCCTACCAGGACCACCAGGGGTGAGTGTGCTCCCTCAGCTTTCATTTGATCCATCTGATGTGTTTTTAGGGACTCCTGGGAAGCTTTTCTGTCTCTGTCCCTCCTTCCCTCACTCTTTATGGCTGTCGTCTTTCTGGACCTTAAATGACATCCTGTAGATTATAAAATTAGTCATTTACTAAATCTAATTAGCAGGGAACACTACAAAGAGTTTCCTGTGTGCTGTGTTGTCATTTAATTCCACCCAGGGGCGTTCTGATCTTTTGGTCTTTCTTCATCAAGTGGTTCTCAAAGAGTTTGATGTTGTGAGTGAAAATGTGTTGGATAATTTGAACAGTTCTGAATAAATGCATCTGTGCAAATACAGTTCACACAACATAATCAGAGTTCTTTTTGCCATCAACCACTAGGTTTAATTTTTTGATGATAAATTAGTAACAAAGGAGATCATATTGTGCCAAAGTTAATCCACCATCAAAAGAAAAGAAGAAAAACAAGATGTATTTGAATTATAGCATGCAAACAGGGTAGCTGATGTATCCTATTTGAAGATGGAACTAATTTATCATTTATGCATCAGGAATATGATCCTTTATTTCGTTTTGTCAGAAGAAAGAAGAGAGACTGAATTTACACAGCATTTATCACAGATGAATAATGCTATTGAGACAGAGCACTGGTCAAACTGTTTGTTTTAATATTATTATTATCATTCTTCTTCTTCTTTTTTTTTTTTTTATTGAGGTCAACACAATGTAATTTCTGACTGAAGTCACTCATTTTTCACATGCTGCACTGGATACATGATACCCCAGAACAGATAATGTCACTGTCACAGGGAATGTCACTCTTGTTGGCCTTGTAAGAAGTAAAAAAAGTACTTTTTGTGGACACAGTCTAATCCTGTGACCTTTTAATCTCATTACGGAATTCTTTCATTTATTTTTTATTGCTTTCATGCATCATTTTTACCTCCTAAGTTCTCAACGTTGTTCTTTAGGCATCGCTAAGACAGTTGGAATTCACACGATGAGATACACACAGTGCTGATCAGCACTATAGGCAGTAAGGAGATGCAGTACTATTCACCAGAGATCTACTTTTATTTGCCAGCAAGTGGATCATTCTCTGTGTTTGCATTATTTCTCATCCATTCCTCTCAATTATAAATAATTAATAATAAATAATAGAAAACAAGGAAAGAAAATGTGACTTTTTATGGTTAACAAACAAATGAAACATTATTTCATCAGTGTACACTGCAGACACAAAAAGGAGAAATTCTGAGTGTTGTTTTCATCAGCAATGGATGAAATCGCTTAAGTCTGTTTACCATCTCAATATGCTCTCAACATAGCTCAGATTCTTCTTTTCTTGCCTAAAACATCCATGTTTATTTAATTATTTACAAGCTGTGATGTTTAAGAAGAGACTGAAGCCTAAAAGCTGCTTGCGAGGACAGAAAAGTGAGGTTTAAATTTTATTTCAGCTTTTCTGCTGAGATTTATTGTATAAAGTTTCACCATAAAGCTAATGTATGGGCACACCAGCCATAAAGATGCATTTTACTATAGTAAAGAGCAAAATAGTCCCATCTTTGAGCTAATAAAAAAAAATCCCATGCAGACACAA
Organism: Pempheris klunzingeri; assembly: GCF_042242105.1. Taxonomy (NCBI): domain Eukaryota; kingdom Metazoa; phylum Chordata; class Actinopteri; order Acropomatiformes; family Pempheridae; genus Pempheris; species Pempheris klunzingeri. The sequence continues at coordinate 29,944,546 of NC_092012.1, read as the reverse complement.
AAATACTGTGGCTAGAATAATAAGTCGTGTGTATGATCTTGTTTTCTGTGTCCAAACTCAGTTTATACATCATTCTGCACAGTGAAGCTCAAACATCCAACAGAGGTGACAATATAGCACAACACATTTTCGGGATAAATACAGCATTCCCTTATTGTCCCTTATATTTGAATTGTGCCACTTGTAATGTTGCTGTGCTTGTTACCTGCTTGGGGACTTCGGTCATAAATTAGCATTCTTGCTGACTCTGGCATCTTGTTTTTGTATACTTACGTGCTCTGTCCCTTTCAAATGAATCAATTGGAAAACTAAATTGAACAAATGCATTTTGACCAGGGGGAACTGAAGCTTTTGTTTTTTTGTGAGAGCATCAGCAGGAGCAGGTGGAGGTGTCAGGAAACAACCGCCAGTAAATACCAGACGTGCCTTCTGATTGCTCACATGCATCAGTTAGGCTTAAAGCAGAACTACAGTTAAATTGAATTAAAGTTTAAAGTTAGCCTGACATATAATTTAGTTCAGCATTACATGTTGTCAACTAATGAACTGCTAATTGTTAAGATGAAACAGGAAGACGCTGACTGGGACTTCTTGTTTCAAATGCGATCAGTTCTTTGATGCACACACACACACACACACACATGCTTCAGTCCACGAGGCTCACACTTACACTAGTATTTGTAAAGCAGATGTTATACCTTAGAAAACAGCTCCCATGGTATCAAAGACAGCTGGTTATGTGACTCAGGTCTCATATTAGTGGTCTGATTAAGACAGACAGCCAGACGTGATCTCATATGTACCACGCTACATCAACATCTGATATGATTCACATTTAGTTTACCATTTGGAATGGATGGATCAGTCACAATGTTTCATTTAGTTTGCTTTTCTATAAAGTGAAATATAAGGATCATCTCCCCACAACTAAATAATGTCCATACAGTCCCTACGATGACAACCTTTGTTTTTTCTTTCCTTTACAATGTAACTGTCCGAGCCCTTTATCACTGCGCCCCTGTGTCTTATCCCGCAGCTCCTCAGATGATGAAGATAAAGAGGATGAGCGGGTGGACAGCAACGACCCAGAGGAGATGTTCCAGAACATTCAGTACCAGAAAGAGATCATCGCCAACATTCGGACCAGACCCTGGCCAATGAGACGCAAGCTCAAAGCTCTGAAGTACCCCACAGTTTGTTTGTTCCCTCTGTATCTGTGGAGTGGTTGTATACTCAGTTCCTCCCCCCTTTGCTCTTAAACGCATCAACACACACTCTGTATATTTGAGATGCAGATACTTTTCTTAATGAAAGTGCTCTGGGAATAAACATGTCACTGGGTTTAAAGCGAATGTGTCAAAACCTCAGCAGCTCACCCACCAAACCCTCATGAGGTAAAGATGACGAGGCTGTGCATCCTGCGGTGTTACGGAGATACACCCAGAGACCAACAAAGCCTTTAGAACGCATGAATCAGTGTCATAAAAACTAACTCCTACTAAGCTGACTACTCTCTTGTGGACAAAACCATCACTTTATCTTAAAGGGACCCTGTCTTCTAAAAAATAGATATTTCAGGTCAGTTTCAGTTGCCATGAGAGAGTATTGTAAGAAAGCAAACGGAATATTCTGTGAGTGAATGTTTTTCATTTCATTCATGAAAATGGTTCTCATTGTTTTCATAGAAAACACAACCTGGGCTGTATTATGTTTTGGACCTTTGCAGATTATTAGTACATGAGTGTAATTTTGACAAGGCAGGGTTGGTTATAGACCTGCTGCGAATGCATCCCAGCTCTATTTTCTTTATTTGCTTTCTCCACCTTACAGTCTCACAGGGATTCATCAAAAATTAATCAAAGGACATTTGCATATAAATGTATCGTCATTTGTTTGCGAGATTTGTACAATATGAGTTGTATAAATCTTACACAGCAAGATTTGAATATTATTTAAATATACATGCTTTTTCAGCTTTGCATGACCATTTATTTCATTTTACCTTGTTTTTTTTCCCACTTCATGGCTCAACATATGTGAAATGTAAACTTACAGCTGTTATCATTGGGCCAGACGTCCACATGCGACATCAGCCTTGCGGAAGTCCACATTCCTAAAGAAGCTCATCCCTGCGTTTGTGGGCAGACACAAAGCTGTGTTCTAACATTTGACTGGGTGTAATTGGACTAGTAGATAGAGAAGAGGCTGAGCCACACAGAACCAGAGTAGATGGAGAGCTTCTAAGATGTGCTGAGTATGTGCCATGGATAACAGGTTTTATATGGGCAGTTTGTTATTACCGCAGAGGTTTTATTGCCATCATCAGGAATGGGATGCAAGTCTGCGTTTTTACACCCCCCTTTAATCTCGGGCTGAATGTCTGCGATTACTCCCACTCCAATAACAGCTCGTATTTCACATCACAAATCTGATTTTTACTTAGATTCTCTGACAAAGTTATTCTCAGAATTTAGGCTCTAATCTCAGCCCTCGACCTCACTAATGGCAACAAAATCACATGTGCTATATATCAAGGATTCTAAAAGCTGCAGTTTTCCATTGAAGAGTGTGTAAAGTGTATGTTGAATGTCTTCATTGACTAAAACATGGCTCATAGCCCTGTGAATTGTCCCCAGTGCTGTGACAAGATGAGCTGCTTTCACTATCTTATGGACTGTAAAGCTGCAGAATCACTTCATGCAATTTATTTTTATGTGCCCAGTCTGCTCTAACTGGTTTTAGATGAATCTGGGTTTCAGATTCATCTAAAACCAGTGTTAGATGTTAGATGTTAGATGTTATGGCCAAGTATTCAGTGTATGGTATGTATAGTATTAAAGAATACTGTAGACATTTTGGAATGCACAAAGTACCCAGCTTTAAACTACAGAACACTCTGCCTGTAGCATGAGTACTTCTAGTGGAATAATCTATGACCGCTACAGTCTGTATCCACAAGGCATGGAGAATATAACAGTGATAACACCTGTACCGCATACATACCATTACATAAAGCTGTACAGGAGCCTAGATAATGATGAAATACTAAGGATGAGTGTGTTGCTAAATCAAAATATAATTTGGAAAGATAACAACATGTCTCGTGTCTGAGAAGCAAAATAACCCCAGTGGAGATGTCCACTCAGCGGACTACATTTTCATAGCTTTCAACCACATCTCACAGTCTTCATCAGGGAATGGATCTGGCTCAGGTGTCGTCATGTGGCCTGAATGTGGAGCTTTGGTTATGGGATAACAAATAAATCTCATCACACTGTTCCCAAAATCAATCTCATGCTCAAATCTCATGTCATGCTAACTGTCTTTGTGCAAAACCAGCCTAACACCATCCTGACCCCTCCCCTGATAATAATTAGTATATTTCCCAAATTATTGAACTAAAATGTCTACTTAAAACTACTCCAAGAGGAAAAGGTAGCCTGACTGTAGTGTTTTGTTTTTGTTTGTTTGATGTGATTTTCTATTTATTTTATTGTTTCAAGTCTGCATGTATTTTATGTTCTTTTATGCTTCCACTGCTGCACAATCAATTGCCCCATCGAGGACAAATAAAGTTATTGAATTGAATTGATAAAATGATGCTGGCAGAATTGAGATTTATCCTTTAAAGGATATGCTGGTTGGGTTATTTAATCTCAAAACTGTAAGATCTGCATCTTGCAGTTTTTGTGCATATCAGACATTCAGATTATTTACGTAACTGAAAATGGCAGAGCCACAATGGGAAGTAATTACTTTAGTAAATGCGTTAGATTATTGGCAGTAAATTGTGAGAACTCGTCATAATTAATGATTTCCTGCACAGTGGAGCATTCTGTGGCTGGTGCATTATAACTGATAATGCACTGCAATGTAAGGTGCGGGAAATTATGGAGAAACCACCATTCACTTTTACATTGAGGTTATCCCGTCCTCTGGCTCATCAGCTCTCGTGCTTACGAGGACACCGCAGACTGTTTCATGTGTTTCTAAAAATGAATAATCACATCCCTCAGGTGAAAGGGCAGAAAGTACAAAATCTCTATCAAACACGTATTGGAGTAGTACATTTGTACAAAATGGAAATATTTAAGTAAAATAACACCAGTGATGTATGAGAGTAAATGTACTTGAGCTTCCAACTGTGTGTGTTTGTTCCCCAGGGCGGCCAGAGAGATTGTTCTGAAGTACGAAGGCCGGCTGACCAGAACCAGAGGTTACCAGACTGCAGGAGCTGATGTATGTACTCACCAACCATTCACTGTCATTCACAGCAGTTTTCCTCAACATGGAGTAACACTGATCACGGCTCATGCAGGTGGAAATTCTAATAGCAGACTACAAACTGTTTAAGGTTGCATATGTTGACCCTAAAGTGCACACGATGTCTGTAGAAACTTAAGAACCAAAAACGACTTTAACCACCGCTCATTGGTTAAAATGAGAACGTTGGCAAACCAGAGGATGCCTGCAGTGCCGCAGTGCCGATGTCCAACAGCGCTGCAGAAATGTGGAATTAAAAACGAAGATGGCTCTGCTCCGGCTGACTTGACATCCATTTTCCTCCAGTGTGTCTCTGTGTGCAGCTTCAGTGAAATATGTGCTCTGTACTGTACAGCCACTAACAGTCTAACTGTAGTCTGAGAGGAGCGTCTTTGTGTTGTTTCACTGCACTGCAGTAACTTGATGATCAGCGCCAGAATAATAAAACATGCTGGATTTCCTTCATGCAGGCTGATGAACTCTGATTCACTCTCGATAACTTGATCTACTTTATCCGCCTCTCTGTATGACATGCACATATTTTGTACGGAGAGGCACACAGACAAGAAAGAGAGCTTTGCAGCCATAGCACAGCAGCATGAGTGAATTTATATCCTGTTGTTATAGCTCAGTTTAATTAAACTGTTCAGGCTGCTCAGGCCCCATTAGAATAAATTGACTTTATGTGAGCGGTCTGATGATGAGTTATTAAATCTACAGTTTGGCTCCCAGTTAATTGAAAAACCACAATCATCGGTGCAGCTGACCTTATCTTGATTAACAATCATCATCTCAGGTCTGATTTTCTTCTTCGTATGTGCTACAAAATGATACTTTGAGCAAAGCAAACTACATGAGATATGTGTGTGAACACTTAGAGTCAGTCAGCAATGTAACGACATTATTTAAACTTGTGGCTTTCACCTGAGACAGCTGACCAGAGGCTGTCCTCTCCAGAGAAAAACAGCATTGGTTGTTTGTCAAGTAAATGTAAATCATAGGTGTTTGAATAAAGACCTCTTGTGAGCACGCAAAGGGCACTTATGTCTCAGAAGCAAAGGCAGAAGTTATTGTCTTAACAATAAACATCAGGTCCTTCTGTTAAACTATGACCACAACCTTAGCTTTTGTGCCTAACGCAGCCTTAAGCAAAGACCAGGAGTATAAAGATAAATACAGGGAAACCAGGGGCCAGAAAACTGCCATGATTCTTTTTAGAGTGGTCAATTGTACATCAGGAGCACTGACAAAAGGATGTCATCCTGCTGGTAGGAGCGCCAGATCAGAAACTGCTCATATGTGTCATTTTGGAAGGCAAAACCAAGTATTTATCGTTACACACTACTCACAAAAAGTGAGGGATATTCCACTTTCAGGTGAAATATATGGAAAATGTAAAAAGTGAATGCGACAGTGATATTATATCCTGAAAGTAGGGCATTTAAGTAGAAGCATGCAATGGTAATTTTATTCATCTTAAACAATTTATTGAAAGAAAATCTAACAACAGTGGTGGGTATACCACAACAAAACATTTTCAGTGTCTCAATAAATTGGGATGTGGCCAAAGGACGTCCACTCCTCTCCTTTCTGTGACTCTTCCAGTCTCTGTATCACTGTTACAACCTCCTGATGACACTCTGTGACCCTCTAAGCTCAGTGAACACCTCCGTCTGAGGACTTCCTGTTTGAAGCCTCCAGTGTTGAGGTGCTGCTGATCAGATGTTAGGTGTCGTCTTGGTCTCATGATGTCAGAATGTGTGACTGTTTAAATACCAATTCTAACTGAAGCAGGAAATGTATTGGTGGATTCATGGATCAAACCTGTTGTGAATTTTGCTGTTAAGCTTCTTGTTAGAGAACAGCAACTTGTGCAAAAAGTACTGAGACACTGAACAGTTGGACATGTGCATTCAAAGGTTTAGAGAAGGTCACATTAAGTTCACCTGGAAAGTTTAGAATGCATTTTAGGTTCATCCTGAAATTTCACCTGAAAGCCGAATATCCCTAACTTTTTGTGAGTAGTGTAAGTAAGTTTTGAGGGCTTGTTACCAAGTTATTGTGGAAGACACACTCCAGATCTGATACGCTTAACCCTTTCTCAGTGCTTTCTAAACCCCCGATTTCTCCTCCTGCAGCTGCTGAAGAAACTTTCCCGTTTGCTTTACAACATTGTGGTTCTGTTCATTCCCTGGGAAGTGAGGATCAAGAAAATCGAAAGTGAGTCGTCTGTTTCCTCTGCAGAAGTAAAGTCAGTCTATCACTGCATAATGGCCAAAATGCTACCATTGAATGTTTTTCGTCTGTTGTGCTGCTCTGAAAATATAATTCATATTTGTGAGTGTTGGCTGTGCTTCACGACGTGGCTGTGTTGTGTATGTAACACGTCAGATGTCCCCTCTGTCTTGTTGAGGTCACTTCGGGTCAGGCGTGGCGTCTTACTTTATCTTCCTCCGCTGGCTGTTTGGGATCAACATTGTCCTGACCATCATGACTGGGGCCTTCATCGTCCTACCAGAGGTCAGCTACTATCTGCCAGGATACACACACACACACACACACACACACACACACACAGCGCTGGAGATCATGTGTGAATAATCAGCCTAACAGTGATGTAGGATTATTATAGCCAACATTAGACAATAAATGAATGATTTTTCCCTCTACTCTCTAGTTTTGAATAGAGGCCTTTTGAATAAATACTTATTACAGCCACAGTCTGATGATGGACACTCAGCAATTTTACTCTGCAAAGAATTATATCAGATGATGCTATAAAGCATCGCATGGCGGTGTGTGTTGGAGATTATTCCTCCAAACAGTCTTTCCAAAGAGCACAGTGTCAAATATGTAAACTCCATTTGAATGAATGAATGAATGAATGAATGAATGTCTTTATTGTCATTGTAACGGGTACAACGAAATTGAAAGGTGCAATCCTCCTTCGGTGCCATAAAAAGTATAAAAGAAACAGACTACAATGCAGTGTAATAAATATCTAAAGAACAAAGTGCAGAATAAAGTGCCTAAAGTACACTAAAGTGCAAAGAGAAATATCATCCACACCTAAACAACACGTCATTGCACAAGATTCAAGTCAGACAGTGTTTAGTGCAATTATGGTTCTTGCATAGAAACTGTTTTTTAGTCTGTATGTTCTGGCCTTTAATGTCCTGAAACGTCTGCCAGAGGGTAACAGTTCGAAAAGTGAATTTCCAGGATGGGTTGGATCCCTGAGGATGCACTCTGCCCTCCTGAGGCAATGAAGACTGTAGAGTCCCGCCAGGGAAGGAAGGGGGCAGCTGGTGATCTTCTGGGCCGCGGCGACAACCCTTTGGAGCGCTTTTCTGTCTGCTGCTGTGCAGCTGGAAAACCACACGTAGATACAGTATGTGAGGATGCTCTCTATGGAGCATCGGTAGAAGGACACAAGCAGTTTCGGTGTGAGGTGGTTGTTCCTTAGTATCCTCAGAAAATAGAGTCTCTGCTGTGCCTTTTTGATGGTGTGCACGCCCAAGAACCGAAAGTTGGAGACCCTCTCCACACAATCCCCACTAATGAACAGGGGCTGAATGTCTGTTTCTGTAAACTCAGCTTTGTATATCTGATGTGGAGAAGAGAGGGACGAGAATGTGTGCAGAGACTATTGGTAGAGATAACCTTTATCACTAATAGCTATACACACACACACATACACACACACACACACACACACACACACACTTGAAATAAAATAAATAAAATACAAATCTGAAGTAAGGAAAAGAAAAAAGGGCACATGGAAAGTTTTTAATGCTCATCATTTCTGAATTTTTGCCAACTGATCAGATCCAGATCAGAGAGTCCTTTACGATAGTTTGTAGCCTGGTGATTCTCCAGCAGCTGCGGCTTCAAGCTCCAACTGTAGGACGGAGGAAAGCTGCTGGATTTATGCTTGTCGCTGACATGCAGACACAAGCAATTTCCCCAGACATAACTTATCCTATCATTCCCAATGCCTAATCTTATTCCTCCTTTTATTTCTTCTCCATCTCTCTCTCTCTCTCTCTCTCCGTCCATCATGTTATGTTGTGTCTAACTTTCCACTCCCTCCTGTCACACATCCCACCTATAACTCACCTCTGCTTAGCGTCTGATATCGTCCAGCATCAAACATCCTGGATGTTTGGTCCCATTTAATGTCCGTGCCCATAAATTATGACCACAGATGAAATGGAGGTGACCGTCCATTTCATACAAGTTATTCCTCACTTCCTATTTCTTAAATTTGCTTTCTTTTTAGGGTAAAATCACAGATAAACTTTGCTCCTTAGCTTTTTCTGTAACACCTATGGCATGCAAGTCATTAACCACCATGTCACTAAATTCTTTCTTGTATAATTATTATAATTGTTTATTTATCTTCACACATTGCAATACAGTCTCAGGCCTTTTGACTTATGACCCTTGCCAGGAGGTTGGGGTTGATGGGCAGGTCAACAAAACGACAAATGTTTCCTACCAAGAGTTAATATTGGTTTCTGTGAACCATGAGCAAGGTCCTTCCCAAACCATGACCAACTGGCACTGTCTGGTACCATCGATAATTCTTACTCCACTCTTGCCTGTTTACATTTCTTTTTAACAGCTCTTACTGTGCATCCATGCAACGGTGTATTATTATCATAAAGCACTGTATTGGCCTGTGTTTGTGTGTCCTAGCTACTAGCTGGAGCTCCGTTTGGAACGACGAGGAGTAAAACTATCCCCAAAGAGCATCTGGCTTCAGCCCAAGATCTGGACACCATCTGGTCTCTTGGGGCAAGTCTGTCTTTCTTTTACTCTTTTGTCAATAGCACATTACCAGTGGATACAGTGGACCATTATTCAAACATTGCTTTACTGCCTGCTTGACCTCTAAGTACCCTTCAACAGCAACTTGCAAAATAAGTTTTTAAATCCACCACTGGTCGGCCTGTGGGAGAGCAGAAAACACTCAGCTTCCTGCAGCGGCACCGCTCCCTCTTTGGCACCAGGAGCCAAATACACAGTCATTTTGGCTTTTTCAGTAACTGTCCTGTCTAAGTGAAGCAGTAAGGAACAGTTATCATTATGATGCCGAATGGCATTTAATGATTCTCAACTTGCTTTTCTGTATATGTGTTAGATGTGTTAGACTGTGTAGCTGTTGTCAGGCCATCATGTGCTGTACCCCTCTGTTGTGAACATGCGTTTTGTGTGTGTGTGTGTGTGTGTGTGTGTGTGTGTGTGTGTGTGTGTGTGTGTGTGTGTGTGTGTGTGTGTGTGCGTTTGACCTCCACAGGGCTACCTGCAGTACTCTGTGCTATTCTATGGTTACTATGGCAGGGTGAGGAAAATTGGTAGTGCAGGGTATCGGTTGCCCCTCGCCTACTTCCTGGTTGGGATGGCTGTCTTCGCCTACAGTTTCATCATTCTATTAAGAAAGTAATCATCAAATTCACTTTTTACTACTCATATTTTTGTGATCTATGTGTGATGATTTGATTGTATGATGCTGTGGTGTATTCAGATCAGGACTGCACACGTAGTGTGTCATGTCACAGAAAAACACTTAGCTCATTGAAAGGTGACAATTGCTGTCAACAGCTAAAATGAGCTCCTAAATTGTTGATTGTATTGCTTCACCTCTGAAGATTAGATGAGCAGGAAGTGAAGTTTTTCCGTGTGTGTGTGTCAGACAGTTGGCATTTCAACTCAGCTTCTATTACAAGCTTTGATCAGTTCATTGCTTATTTACATGAATATTGAATATTTCCCATTTCATTATCTATTAAAATAGTCTCAACTCACAACATCTTTTCCAAATGAAATGTACAAATATAAGCACTTCCTCTTAACACAGCATCAGCAACAGCGCGTAACAACAAAACTTTACAATGTCATTTTCAGATGGTCAGTCTAACACAGCATATTAATCAGTATCAAGTTTACGTTAAACATTTAAAATCAACAAGTCTGTGTAGGCCACAAATGCTTAAGTTGACTCAATCATTCGTTGTCTAAAGATTCTAAATATTCTTGACAAAATCTGGCCAAAGTGTTGGTTTGGTCGACGGACTTATTACCTGATTAGCATCACCATCCAAAAAAATGTAGCTATGGTTACATAATGTGTGTTTTGATGATATGCTCTGAGTAATATTAATGATAATGCTCCTGCAGAATGGCCAAGAACTCTCGTCTGAGCCTGGCCAGTGCCTCCGATGAGAACTTCACATTCTGCTGGAGGGTTTTCTGTGCTTGGGATTACCTGATAGGAAACCCAGAGGCTGCAGAGAGCAAAGGAGCCGCCATCGTCAACAACATCAGGGTCAGGAACACACATGACACACACAGGCTGTAGTCTCCATGGACTGGACATATCCAGTTACTCTTCCATGTAGCTTTATTAACAGTCCAGGCAAGGACAACTCTTTACCTGTTGTATTTCTTTGTCAATGTATCTCTGACACTTTTCATGCACAGAACACTATAGATCAAAAATTGTGACATTGTGCATCTCATCCGTAATCACATAATATCAATGTTTTTTGCACAGGAAGCCATTGTCGAGGAGCAGGAAAAGAAAAAGGACACCAGTCTGTAGGTGTCTTTATTATTTGTTTCTTGTTTTTGCACATGTTCTATGCATGTTCTTGATTGGTGGTTAGTGTTTTTCTCCTGTTAGGTCAGCTGAAACAACAAAGCAGTGACCCCATAAGCCTCAGGCCTTGTTTCTCCTTTGAATTCTTTGGAACCAACCGGTTTTTCTGCGTCCAGCATGTGACATCTTTACTCACAATGATGGGCACCCATCCTGCCAAAAGTTACAGAACGTGCCAGTAAATCACCAAAAGAATTATTATATTAATATGTATAATATATTATATTATATTAAAATGAGTGCCCTGTATCTCCCTTCATATCTAATCAATCACTGGTTGGATGGCTTCCCACACTCCTACACACAATGTCGGAGCAGGAGAAAGAATTACATTTTACAAAATACTTTTTATAAAGTATAGTGAACATAGAATATGTATAACTTGCCCCCCTAGAGGAAGGTATACTCAGAGGCAGTGGATGTTAGGATGGAAGTGCAGCTGTTGAAAGGCTATCTGAACAGCAGCAGCAAATAACTGCATAGCTTTCAGCTATGAACATGCCTATAAATATGTATATTATATTAAATATATTATATTTTGTAGAATTATCATGGACTTTCAGATTTTTAAAGATGAAACTTGTGCTCTCAAAGTATTCCTGTGTTCCTTCAGGGCAGTTCTGATCAGTCTGCGTATCTTAGCCAACATCCTGGTGCTGCTGTCTCTGGCCGGCAGCATCTACATCATCTACTTTGTGGTGGACCGTTCTCAGAAACTGGAGCAGGAGAAGCCGGAGCTGACGCTGTGGGAGAAGAATGAGGTAGCAGAGCAGAGCAGACATCATCATCCTCAGCATCGTCAGATTGATTAGATTATCCAGCACACAATACAGTTCCAAAGAGTCAATGAAAGTGGAGACCTGAGACTGATCCTGTTAAATGTCAAACTTCCATCTGTCAGTGATGGCTCAACTTTTTATTCTATCAACCTAATGATTCCATGATCACATCACTGTCCAGCTCTGGATCAAAATTTGGTCAGAAAATCAGATATTATAACCAGCAAAATATCCACTTCTGTCTAATTTAATCAAATATCAAACACATAATGTTTTGTATGGAAATATAAATTCAGATTTATTGTTTTGGAGCTGCAACTAAAAAAATATTTGAATTTATTCATTAAATGTTTTCCTTTGCATATTTAGTCTGAATAAATGTTACAAAAACAGAAAGATAATCATTTTAAAATGAACAATAAATGAATGAACAATATGAATAAATGTAACCAGCACATAACTGTGATTCTACTGATACAGATATCCCTATTGATGTTGCTTATCGCTGTTGTCTTCAAGAATTTGCTGGATGTTTGTTTATACTTGCCCATTACATTTAAAAAATGTAGAAATCGCTGAGTTGAACAGTGTCAGGCTGATGCTACTGTATAAGCTGCTCTGGTATCTAATTCTAATCTAAACTGCTTAGAGGAAACATTACTTGTCACACATAGTGAGGACTGAGCCTGACTTTCACATCTTTGCCGATAAAGGAGAGACAAAGGGCTTTGTTTCATGTCCCCCCCTCCCTCAGGTGAGTGTGGTGGTCTCTCTCATCACCATGATTGCTCCTTCGGCCTTCGAGCTGGTGGCTCAGCTCGAGATGTACCACCCGCGAACCTCGCTGCGATTCCAGCTGGCCAGGTACTCCATCGCTGCACCAACTGCTTCTGCAGCGTCAATCTCACAATATACTGTACAATCCATCACAGGTCTTACTGCGCTCTAACACTGATCACATGCTTATGTGCTTACAGAGTGCTTGTTTTATACCTGGGGAATCTCTACAGTCTCATTATCGCCCTCCTTGATAAGGTCAACAGTATGAGCTCTGCTGTGAGTATATAAGGAAAAAATAGAATATATCATTTTTTAAAACTTGTGTCTTATTTTCATACTTCTGGCCATCATTCCTTTCAGTTTTCAGCTTCATTCCTGAGCTCCGATGTGGCTGCATCATGAAACTAGAATAAGGCAATATGAGTAGCAGCTATTATTAGTTGCCTCTCTGAGAGTAACATAGCACATAGTTGGTGATGGAAACCACTATGTGTGTCTTCCAGGTCACAGTGAATCCAGGGAACTGGTCTGACTCCAGCTCCTTCCTGGCCACCATCTCCCAGCCTGAGGTCGACAGCCTCTCCACGTTGGTTTCTGACATCGGCGTCTCCGAGCATCGTAACAGCACCATAGCGACCATCGCCACGGTGCTGGACAGCAGGAGCGGCTCAGGGATCTTCTCTAACCAGACCGCCCTGTTTGAGAAGAACACCCGCTCTCAGCAAGACCAGTGTTGGGAGACCTATGTTGGACAGGTTCTCTGCTCAGACTGCTGTACAGTTTATACTCACATGGTTTCTTGTAGGTTTCTAAGAAGGTCCACAGTGACTGTTTAGACTGCTGTTACATTTTTAAATTCAAATGTCTATCGAATTAAGGACCAAATCTAAAAATGGCTCATCAGATTCAGATCAGGTTTCTGTTGGTGGTGTCTTTACAGGAAAAATGGGTGTGTGGGTCATATACAGTATGGGAGGGGGAGCTAGATAGTGTGTAATTTTGGTCAAAATCTCATTTTAATGGCTTTGAAACACTGAATATAAAACATTAAGGGCCATAAATTGGTTAGAATTAAAGCTGTTGAATACTAAGACAACATCTAAGATCAAATCAAAATAAATTTTTACAAAATATTTGCTAACACAAAGTAAGGCTGAGATTGAGGAGAAAGTCGTTAGTTTAGAAGGTGCTACCTCATACTCAATAAACTGAAATTAAGCTTGATTACTATGACAGAGAGTAAACAATCCTGATTCATCCTAGATACATAAGTACTGAAACATACATTACTGACATGAAAATAAGATTTTACCCTGTTTGAGTGGTGAATAATTGCATTAAATGTAAATTTCTCCATATTTCCATGTTGTACCTATGAGTATGTGTATACTGTGTGTCTCCAGGAGATGCTGAAGCTGTCCATCATTGACATGATCTTCACAGTGGCCAGCATCCTGCTCATTGACTTCATCAGAGGTCTGGTGGTTCGCTACCTGAGTGACTGCTGCTGCTGGGATTTAGAGAGCAAGTTTGTAAGTTGTACACAAGTTGAGGTTTTGTGTTTTAAAACTTTATAAGCAGTTGCTTTGAGGATTGTTACTGTTCGTGACCAAGGAATAGTCCATAATGTAACTCCTGTAAAACAGCTAATTCATGTTCATACAATGATATAAAGTGCTAACTGGTGAGGCTTAAAGGTGCTGGTAGGTCTTTGGTAGGTCTTAGGTCCAGTCTTTGTGCTTAGCTCAGCCTTGTATTTAACCGACTGCTATGAAAGTGTCCCAAAAGTGTCTAAAATTCTGAGACTTTTCCATCCACTCCAAAACATGGAGGTGATTTTAATTCCAGTTGTGGTGCTTATCACCTTATAATTGCATTTGAAAAAGCTTTAACCTCTAATGTTCTTGATTTTCTCCATAAATTCTCCCTAAAGTTCTTTTTAAAGACAAGACAACGAGGACAAGTTTATTTGTATATGACATTACATACACAAAGGCAAGTTAATAGGCTTTACATAATGCATTAAAAACTTAAGAAAAAGCGTAAATTCAAATTGCATTCAAATGCAAAATAAAAGAAGAGGCATGTTTTTAAAGAAAATTTAAACATTTATAACCAAATGAGATGTAGGATATAAATCCTCCAGGTACAATACAACCAGGTGTTAAACTGAGGTTAGTAAAACATATTGAGTGGAGGGGGACTTTAAATAGAATGAACATAGGGACACATTTTTGACAGAAAACATGATGAAAACCAGTTGAACCTACATTTGCCATCCAATATATAGTTTAAAAAACTAAAAGAGGCCCTTGGATAAACAACACTACATTCATGCTTTTTCTGTCTTTTCTCAGCCCGAATATGGAGAATTCAAAATAGCAGAGAATGTTTTGCATCTGATTTATAACCAAGGGATGATCTGGTGAGTCTGAGAATCAGCCTAAAATCATTGACAGAGAGTGAAACACTGAGGATATCTTTATGTCTGTCTGCATCACCTTGGCCTTACCACTGAGTGTGTAATAGAGGATCTAATTCAGAGTTAATAGTCTGGCCAGTGCTGACCAGTCTCCATGACCCTGTTTAAAGGACCGTGGCCCTCTGCAATCTCTCCATTACACCTCCGTGGCTGGTGTGACTGTATTTCCTCAACTCATTTCAGCAGCGTTGCCTTGCAGCAGTGAACATAATGAAGTGAAACAAAGAGCCACTTGATGTAATGTCCTTTTATATGGGCTTTGACTCCCTTAGCTGTGTGTGTGTGTGTGTGTGTGTGTGTGTGTGTGTTACTGACTTTCCTCTTTCTTTGCACTAGGATGGGAGCGTTTTTCTCTCCCTGTCTTCCTGCCTTTAATGTGTTGAAGCTGATTGGTCTGATGTATCTGAGGAGCTGGGCCGTCCTCACCTGTAATGTTCCCCATCAGCAGGTGTTCCGAGCCTCCAGGTCTGACACACACACACACACACACACACACACACACACACACACACACAGCCTACATACAACCGCAAACGTTTGACATCCAAATCTCTGATAAGGTCTTTAGATATCTAGATCATACATGCTGAAAATATTACTAGTCTAAACTTTGACCTCTGGGGAATCCTAACAGACAAAGACATGTGTTGCCAATAGAAACAGCTAATTGTCTTTATTTCTTCTCAGAATGATATGAGGAGAACAATTTCAGTCTCATCTCCACTTTCTAGTAATATCAAGTCATTTGCAGCACATTGTAAACACCGCCGATATGTACACTGTGCATATATATATATATACAGTATAACGTACTGTGGGACACACACTCACAGACAAGGAGAACACTGCCACCTGTTGATCGACTTGTAGACGTGCTGTGTTTTGGTTTTACTATTATGGTTATAATAGCTGTGTCCTGTGTGCCCCACGGAATTATTTACAGATGATTTCACCAGATTAAAATAAAGTTTGTGCATTTAAAACAAGTTCAAAAGTAAACTCTTTCCGTGATCTTGTAACACTTCAGATTTATGCTAATTGCATTGTGACTTTTTTCTCAAAATATTATAATTTTATTCTCAAAATCTGTTTTTCCTAACAGTGGTTGTGATGTTGCAACCTAATATAGGAGGACACGTGATTTTATGTCTGCATTTTCTTTTACATCATCGTCACTGCATGCATGAGATCCTCTCTTTGACATAGATGAACTTGCATCAGCACGCTGCCCTTATTATACATTATCAGCAATGCTTTTCTAGCCATTGTTTCTCATCCTTTTTCATTTTTCAGCTCTGCGGGGACGGTGACACATCAGTGTGTCGTGCCACAGTATATGTACTATACATACGCACACATACACAGGCCTCCAGCACTCAGCCCACTGATTTATGTAACGACGCTGTCATTGCCTCTTTCAGTCCTTATCAGTCACTCCCAGATGTGGTGGAAAATCCAAGCAGCCACACACACGCACACACACACACACGCACAGTGTAATTTCATGTGAGCCAAATGCAGTTGCGTTGGAGGAGAGAGAGATTGACACGTTGCTGGTAGCAAAGAAAGCTTTTTAATGCCCCCTTCTCATAATTATGGAGTGCTGAGACACTTGAATGTGTGTAACACTGACAGTATTTCTGTTGGTGATAATAAATGGATGGATTTTGTTTCAGCGCCATAGCAGACGTCTAGTGTTCTTGGCCTCAAATACGGGATGCAGCAACTAAATAGAGAGAATTGTTTGCCAGTTGGCTTTCAATGGTGGTAATGTATGGTCAACATTGAAGACTCAATAGAACTCAATATTCACGCACATAGCAGCACCAAACCGGACACATTAGTTTATAATCATTTATTTTGTCACAGCAATGGGGCTTTATGGGGGCTTCAAAAATGGAACATCCACAGCATAATCATGCATCTCCCAAAATGTTAAACACCTGTGCGTTAAGTACCAGTTAATGTGTGGGAAAAGGTGTATGAGGGGTTTTTGTGCATATGCATCCTTCAGTCAGGATGTGGTTAGCCTAGCTTAGCATAAAGATTGGAACGAGGGGAACCAGCAGGCCTGCCTCTGTCCGGAGTTTGAAAATGTGATAAATATGTATGGGTGACCCCCTCCATATTTTCATCTCAACAATGGCTCAAATGACGGTGAACTGGTGTAAGCATGTGTTTTTTGCACAAGACTGAGCAACATTACTGAAATGTGATACCATGACAGAAAATCTCAGATTTTAATTTTATGGAAAGAAAACAAAAAATAAATAGTGCTATAATAGTTTAGTGATAAAATGGCAGTGCACCATGGAGTTTCCTTCCTCTCCTTCCTTGCTTCAGCTGCTGTTCGCATGGCAATGCTGTCAGGAGATGATGCGATCGCTCTCGCTGATGTTAAAGGAAACACTGGTGGAGTTATTTCTATTGTTTGGCAAAGTTTGAATGTACAGTTATTAATTTTAACACTCTCTCTCCCTTTATTTTAGATCAAACAATTTCTACCTGGCTATGCTGCTTTTCATGCTGTTTCTGTGTATGCTGCCCACCATCTTTGCCATAGTAAGATACAGGCCGTCACAGCACTGCGGACCATTCAGGTAAACACACAGTTTAGAAAGATGGCTACTGGACAAATATCAGTATTCAGGTGCACAAGTTGATTCTAAAGCTCGCATTTAAAATGGATGAATGCAGTTGGAACACTTAATACGCGTTTAACAGTAACAGGCTAACTGGGAAGAGTCAGGATTGATTACTTAGAAGCCAAAGTGCAAGACACATGACAAGCTTGACAGCTGACAATAAATGAGTAAATATAGCCGGGCTGATGAGGTACAGTGGAAACAGTCAGCTCCAGCCACTGACCGCCACCGCCCACCTACTCACCTAAGACTGGTGCAGGAGTCCGAGGGCATGTGGTGGACAGGTAGAGAATGGCAATGAACATGTATGGGGAGGTGGGAATGTGGCGGGAACATGTTTCAGCAGATAATCTGAGCATGCAGTTAAAATATGATAAAAAAAATATGGAGTGTTCAACAAATTGTATCTGCATCCAGGTGCAAATAGCCACATGGCCGCTTTTTAGCTATTAACATCTGGTAAATATTATATAAAGAATTATACATTCTTGTGTCAGTGTTATATCATGAACAAGGGACACAATCTGGCAAAAGCAGACAGAAGGCCAACAAGGGCAGACAGGACAACCGTGCAGTGACCTGGTGTAATGGCTGGCTAGGAACAAAGGGACAGTAAGACGTGTTCCATTATAGTGGAAGAGTGTTCCAACATTGTTCCTGTAATGGCTGTCGATCCAAATGCGTTTGTTTTTGGCAGTCTGGGTGATGTCCACATGCAGGGACATAGAGGGGCTGCCGTGTTTGTGCAATCACTGGGAGTGGCCATGTTGGAGGTGACGCGGCCTGCACCTTTAGGTGTGGTTGTGTTTATCTTATTTAAATACTTGAATTTGTGTTTCAGTGGCCAAGAGAAGATTTATGACATCATCTCTGAGACAGTGGCCAATGACTTTCCCCTGTGGTTCAGCAAAGTGATGAGTTACATCACCAGCCCTGTCGTGGTGCTGCCAGCACTGCTGCTGCTGTTGTAAGACGGCACACACACACACACACACACACAAACACACTCACAAACTCACACATCTATCAACATGCCATCTTGACTTTTTGTCGCTGTGTGTTTCAGCATGCTGATATACTATCTCCAGGCCATTGCCAGATCCCTCAAATTCACCAACAACCAGCTGAGGATGCAGCTCCAGACTGTGAGTTTCTGATGAATCATCAGACATCAACATACTAGTTAAAGTATGACTAGTTAGTAGTTATTTGAAGGCAGAATGATACTGGATCCACATTTGAGAATTACAAGTATCTTTTTTTGATCCTGAGCGGACATTTTACAGTTAAAAAAGAAACCACTGTTCAGTGATGTGTTTTAAAATGAATTAGTCAGTGACAATTTAGAGAATTTTAAATCATTTTAGTTTAGAAGTTTTCATGTTTTCCTCTGTTAAGAATATGGGAAATAATTATTTGAGTTTAATCCTGAGATGCGGTCTTAAACAGAACATTACAGACAGTGATATCTAATGGTCTGATGTCAAAGTGCCTCTAAAGGTGTCATTTTCCTCTAATCTGTTTAGGAGCGGACTGAGGACAAGAAGAAAGTCTTCCAGATGGCTGCAGGTACCTCTGCTGTTTTTCAGGTCTCGGTTTGTGCTCCCTTACTTGTTGCAGCGTCACAACCCCTCACCCTGTGTTATCTCACCCGACCTTAGCGAGACTGCAGGCTCCAGAGGCTGCAGTGGACAAAAAGCCGGATCAGCAGGAGAGCGACGTCACGAGCCAGGAGGCCTCCATCCACACTCCATCTCCCCGCCGGAACGGCAGCGTCACAAACTTTGAGTCTCCCGTTCGCCGTGGAAACAGCATCCGCACCATCACCCAGTCAGCATCTAGGGCAGACCTGAACAGAGGGAGTGTGGCTGGGTCTGTTCGGAGTCCGACAGTGACCGTACTGCCCAAACACAGGCTGGAGCACATCCCCACCAGGTCTCACACACACTCATATTCTGGTTTAGCCAATAAGGTTGACTTTTGACTACAGCTGAACGTTCATATGATGGATATGTGCAATTTTACTGATTGTAACTTAGTGTAGAATTGATCAGTAATGATATAGCCAATGGAGAGTGTCTAATAGTACATTTTGATCAGATCCCAGACAAGTATACATGTTGTTAGATTTTATTAATATTCGTGCAAGGGCTGAATGATTTGAGGCAAGTATACGACTGTAATTTTGATTTAAATTGTGATCAATTTTTCCCAAAATTGAACAGATTATTATTAGATTATGACACATGTTGTTTCCACACACAAAGAAGTGTTTCATACTCGCTATGAAAATTGATCCCCTTTATAATTTGTGTTACTGGGTGGACGTCAGAGTAAGAAAGTAAACTTTGATTTATCTGTCTGAAGACATTCAAACTAATGGGAACCGTCACTGTCTGTCTATGTGCATCTTCTGCTGTGGATGTCATTCTGTCTGTCCCCCTGTCTGCCACATGCTGATATACAGCTGGTCTAATACAAACAACATACACACCATAATTAAAAAGAAACCTGAAAATATACCTTTAGGAATGAGGAAATTTCAGCCAGAGGCCAATATTGAAAATTAGACAATCATGGCTTCATGGCGAGACACTAAATGTAAATGGTACATCCTGCCAATAGCAAAATTTTTCTCTGAACTGAATTAACATTAATGTTGATTAGCTTCAGCTGACAAGAAATACTCAACAGCTCTAACTATACAGCTTGTTAAGATAGTTAATAATGTCAAGTTATAATTAACTGTGGCTCCTGCGCATTGAAAATTGCACTTTGAAAATCATTCAGCCCTAATTTGTACATAATACGTAACTTAGGTTTCAGAGGACAGCTCTCTAAATGCTGTCTCAGTTTCTTTTCCATTGTGACAAGAATAATATTCTGTGGAAGCACTGAATACTTGTAAGTTATGGGAATGCTTTTTGGCATGAAATAGATCCAATTTAAACGCTCTGGATACAGGCTTCACACAAGTATTTTTGCATGTTTAAGACCATTTTTGCACAAATGCCATATACATTACATCACTACTGACCAATATGTAAATCATATGGAAGTTTTAGGTTTTTTTTATTGTGTTTTTCAAGCTTCCACGCAGCCATTGGTTTTCATTAGTTCCAGTACTTTAACAGTATGTTTAATTACCCATCAAAGTAAACACCATGTCCTCTTTAATTTTGTCAAAATTATAAGATTGTCATGTGGCAATGCAGTACAGGCATTTCATCCTTGTGCAACGAGAAGATACCAACAATCAGATTACGTAATGACCATCATGTGAGCTGATTCTTATGTGTTGTCCTTTCTCAAAACAGGCCCCCACCATTTCTTGGTGGCCCTAGTGGTACCTGCAGGTCCAAGTCCTACCACCACATGGCGTACAATCCCCCAGCTCGCTGTTTTGACAACATCCACTCTGACCCCCTGTACAGGAAGACCATACGTTCTATACACCCCATGGAGGCTGCCGGGATCATCACCGCACAGAGTTATGGAGGACGGCGCGGTCACACCACCCGCTATGTGATCGTCAATGAGCACGAGCCCAGAAAGAAGCTCCTGCGTTCAGCCACACGGATCCCACGCCATTACCTCATGGAGGAGTCTGCAGAGATCCTGGAGCTGTACCCACGCAACATCAAACGCTACGCACCCCGCACCACTCACCACCAACCACATCCTCACCGGTCCCACCCATCACAGCAGCATCTGAGTGAGGAGGAAGAGGAGGAGGAAGAGGGAAAAGGCAGGAAAAGGATGTCGCTGGGGAAGGCTCACCGGCCCCGCTCCCTCTCTGACCTCCACCAGCCAGCACAGTTCTACATTGGTGACCGTGTAGAAAGCCATGTGTCCATGGCTAAAGACAGCAACACTGCTCGAGGAAGTTATGAAGCACAAGAGGAGGATGAAGAGGAGGATGGCGAAGGAGAAATGGACTGGAGAGATTTGGAGTCACACTCCCGGTCCCAGGTCAGTGTGAGAGGAGCAGACCCTCTCCTGGTGCGAACCAGGCGTCACGTCCATTCCCCAGGGAGACGCTATCAGTCCCCGGTCAGGACCAGGCACATGGAGTCTCATGTGAAGCCCAAGACGAGGCCGAAGCTGGAGACCCCTCTGACAGAGTCAGACTCGGCCTCCCTGGCCTCCAGCAGTGACCAGCAGAACAGCAGCACTGACCAGTACATTCAGGTCATCCACAACAAGGAGCGCTATCTCAAATCTGATGCCAGGCAAGGAAAGCTGGCAAAAAAGAAGTCCAAAACCAGCTTTGATGTAAATGCCACTGAGTCAAATGACCTGGTCTGCTCTAATGTATGACATATTTGCTAAAATTACTGTTGAAATGTTTCTTAAAACATCATTCATATATAAGCTGCAAGCACTTAATATGTTGCATTGAAAGCACATTATAAATGTAATTTATTTCTCTCTTGTGTGGTCTTGTATCATTTTAAAATGAAATGGGTCATTGTGGCAATGTGTATTACAATAAACCCAAACAACATTGATGCTGTCAGTGTAACATCAACTATTAAAAGCTATAAAGCGCTTACATAATGACATCCCAGGCAATCACAACGTATTACTTCATCATCTCACACTGATCCAACCTGGCCTCTACACTGGATCAGCAGCACATCAGCAGGAATGAAATGACTACTACAATTCCCGGCATACTTTGGTGCAACAAGCGGGGACTCCGGCCGCAGGTGCATGAAGCACACCAGATTACAAGAAGAAGGCGGGCTCTTTTGCCTTCAAAATAAAATACGTGGAACTTATCGCTCAATTAAATAACTTGCTGTGTACAAACAAATAGTTCAATGTTTAATTTAAACACATATCACTGAAGAAAACATACTCAAAATCTTACTATAGTTCCTGGTACATTTCCATAAACGCTCAACTTTGTGAAAAGGATAATGTTTTGAAACCTATAACCGGAAGTTATCAATTTTTCTGGAAGCTTTGACGGCTTTGCTCCCTTCGCATCACAGGCAATTCATTCAAGCACAGCTGGAATTGAACGTTTTAACCGAGACAGATGTGGGCTGTCTTGTGGCATTAAGGCAAAAAAGGGTTTGACAAAATTCCGCTACAGATAGAGGCTCTAATTTAATTTCTATTCAGATGCATAACACCCGCGAGCTAGCTGCTTGTTAGCGATGCGGGCTTTGCGTAGCATGTTCCATTCATTGTGGCTAACGCTAGCTTCGTAGTGGCGGTTCACGCTCACCTGAGCAGGTTTAGGTCTCCTCGCTATCGTTAGGTAACGCTGCTTGTCGCCGCTGCATTTGGTTATACAGGCCAGTTACAGCGTGGCTCTGATTTTCTGCTGAACTGAGAGATAACGGGCTCGTGTGTCAACCACATAGCCGCTCCTTAACGTCCAGCTAGTCTGCATAGTGAATTAGGTTAGCAAGGCAGCGCTCACTTGCTCTAACTGCTATGGATTATGAACATAAAGCGAAGGAAGTGGCTGACTGCCTGCTGAGCTACAAGAGGGATGAGTCCGGGTGGAAAGTCTGCAAGAAATCGGTAAATGTTTTCTGCTGTTATTGTTGCCTGATGTGAAAGTGTCCGATTTTTCGTCCGCTTTCGCTGTTACATGCTGTTCTCTGACACCGGGGTCCACCGGGAGGCTTGTACTGATAAACGTGTCACTTGGTGTGGCCCTGCTCACCTGACAGCACCGAGCAATAACTTTTAGAACCACACCCGAGGATTAACTCTTCATTTGGCAGCAACACACGCGCCAAGCAAGTGGTGGTTAGGCCACTGTAAAGTGTGTAAAGCAATTCAAAAAATGAGACTTTTGAACTAAATGCAACATTTTACAGACATTAAAGTGCATCTAGGAGCTCTGTTCTATTTGCATTGCACAGACATTGGCATATGCTGGCAATCGGCACATTACAGAACATAATTAATTCATGTCCCTTATTGCTCTTAAAGATGAATATAATTGTGGTTTTATTTGTAGCAAAGACAGCTTCATATTACATGTATGTCTGATCTTTGATCTTATTATTCAGAATAAACAGAATTCAGTATATCCCACCACAGTCAGTAGTGTCAGAACAGAAGTAGCATCTAATCAGCACCAACACTGAATTGATATTCTTGTTTGGGTAAACAGTGAAGAGCCATTCAGTGTAATACTGGGAAAATTACTAAAGCTGCTGACATCAGTCAGCCACTGGTGCTGGATGATGGCTGACCATCAGCTTGGTGTATAGGTGTATAGTAACCTTTCTGTCTCACTTACCCACTACCTCGCCCACCCCTTTAGTAAGAATGCAGAAAGGATATAGGACATAACTTTGTTGTGACATATGTAGTATGACAGAGGGAAAAGCACGCTCCGGGGTCACAGAGGCAAATGTCACTCACTGTAAATTTCTTGTTTTCTTTGGCAGAATGACGTGGTTGTGTCATGGCGCCCCTCGTCTGAGTTCCCTGGGAATGTGTGAGAAAGCTCAACTTCTTTATCTTTCTCATCTAGTTTTGATTTTGTCAAAACTCTGACTAAATCTGTGGATAAACAGAAGAAAAGGTTGCCTTTGTGGAAGTGTAAGGGTAAACTCAAGGGTAACAGCCAGGGCTTGTGCCTGTTACTATGACCTTTTATGCTATTGATGCTACCTGTCCTACATGGCATGATAACTACAACTTTGATAAAAGCAAAAGCCATTTTCCCGCAAGATATCCCTCAGGAACAATCTTGTATAAAAAATAATGTTTGAAAAATATTATTAGCTGCTACCAGTTAATTTTATGTAACTTCCAGATGCCTCACACAGTACGTCACATAACTGTGGATGCTTTCAAAAATCACATGACTCACACATATGACAAGTTTGTTTCAACTTTATGAATTTGGATCAGGACAAAGGCTAGTTTCAGTATGTGGCAGCAGAAGTCGCCTTTTATTTTCTAATGTTTATGGAGGGTCTGGTCTAAAAAATGGAGCAGCTGGTATCAGTAGCCATGTTTTAGTGTTTTCAAGGCTTGAAACATGCGGCGCACAGAAAAGAAGACATGTACAGTTTATCTTTATCTCAGGGGTTAAATCATTTGCCGTTCCAAGAGTGTATGAATCTAATTTAGAGTCATGCCTTGATAATCTACTCTCCTGACTGTGTTCTGTCCTCTGACTTCCCTGCAGTTACAAGGGGGAGGGGATTGTCAACGGCAGCCTGGAGAAAGTGTGGGAGTGTCTGAAGCCAGTACCCAACGGGCTCAGAGTCAAGTGGGACAACAATGTCAAAAGGTTTGAGCTTTTGGAACAAATCACAGAGGTGTGTTACTAATTTCTCTCTTCTGATTGTGCCATGATCATTCTGTATTGGTTAACACAGTTTTCACTCCATATAGTTGTCAAATTTCTTTTGATTTTCATCGAAGATTGTCTGAATTATTTTTAAAGCTGCACTGGGTGTCTAAATATATAGTTTTTTTCAAATGGCAGCTAACCTGTTTGTAATTTTGAACAGCAACAATCAATAAACTGCATATACGCCTAGTGGTTTAAATACCCAACTGGTCACTGAGGCTTAATTCCAAAAGACATTAAAGGAGGAAAAGGACCAAAAGGTCATGTGTACAGAATACAGTTCATATTCTTGTGTTTACTTTGTTAGTTACCGTTCCCTAACTGACTGAATCAACAAATGCACATACCTGGTGCAGCTTTAAATGCATACATGTGATACCAGAAGTGATATCCATTTTTGCTTTTGTCGTGTTCGACTCAGTGTTTGAGTGCATTCCCTTGTCTCCCACTCTTGCGCAGGACATCTCTATCTGCCGAACAGTCACGCCCTCTGCAGCAATGGGTATCATAGCTCCACGAGACTTTGTAGATGTTATTTTAGTTAAGCAATACGAAGATGGCACCATTTCATCAAATGGTGCGTAATGGCTGATTTTTGTCTCCTCTACTTCCTGTATTTGTTTCTTTTGCATTTTCTAAGATCTCTTATGCCATGGAGTAAGGGCTGGACTGTTTTTACTTGCCAGAGTGATTTGGATGCAAGGCTGAGATTTTAGTATGCTGAGGATACACTACAGGTCTGAACAGATTTCCTCTATTTCCATGTTTGAGTGGTTTATCAACCCACAGTTAGAGACTTGTGCAGATTTGACTTCCATTAATATGTAATAAATAGTCAGAGAAGAGACTAACAGGTGATCAGTAACTGAATCTGCATTTCTGTTGCAGGAACCTATTTTAAGTTTTAGTTTTCCCAAAAAATCTGGGCCCAAACATTGAACATTTTGACAGGCCAGTAGCTATAGGCATTCTGTTTGCAATACTAAAGGCCACTGAGTTGTTAAGTGAAAGTGTTTACAGACATATGTGGTGTCCTGCTCACACAGCAAACAAACACAGGGGGGGATCATGTCCCTCACCAGCTTCCCACCAACACACACTGCCCGGGGTCCAACACTAAAACTAGGTTTCTGCTTGCTGCAGTGTCCCC
Source organism: Pempheris klunzingeri (assembly GCF_042242105.1). Lineage (NCBI taxonomy): Eukaryota > Metazoa > Chordata > Actinopteri > Acropomatiformes > Pempheridae > Pempheris > Pempheris klunzingeri. The sequence continues at coordinate 29,918,441 of NC_092012.1, read as the reverse complement.
AGCACCAAAAATGAGGTCGTCAGGACTCTTGCATCGAGTCCGAAGGCTACACAAGCGCATAGAAGCATAGAAGCGAAGCCTCTACAAACGTCTTTATGGCCCTTTTATTGAGAGACCACAGGGACTACAAGTGTGTCAACATTATTAAGTTTTGTATCCACAGTGTTTTGTGTCTGTGGCTTGTATCCACACACTGCACATATTCTTTATACTGTGAATATTTGCACACATTTTTTAAAAACACTAATGCTACAGCTCCTTTTAAGTACAGATTCTGGTTGTGGCATATCACACGTTTAGCTCCTAATGACTGTCCTGCCAGGGCACCGGACAAACTCAAAGTTACAGCCAGGGTCTCTTGTGGGCTACAGGTACAGACAGATGCCATTCAGCAACTGGACACTGACATACAGAGATATGATGGTGAAGACGTGTCTCTGGAACAGACAGACAATATCCTAATGTTTGGCTTTTGTCTTTTTAGTAGCCATAAACGGACCGTAACATCCTGAGAGTTAACTAGCTGTAGAGCAGCACACATGGCCATGTTTGGTTAATGATCTTCTGGTAAACAGTTGTCTCTCACTGAATGCTTCTTTTAGTCACCCCCTGTCATTGTGGAGAATCACTGCAGCATACAACACATTGAGCATAAATGTCACTGTGTGCGCTCATAGCTAGTGCGCCATCTTATTGTTTTTTTATACCTTGTTTACACTATTTTAAATTTCATATAAAACTTTCACACAAATAAATAATATATACAGTATGTATAGATGTGTACACACGCACTGTATTTTTTATTTATTGGTGTGTGAAAATGTACATGAAATTTTAATCAGGGACTCCCCACTTGCCCGACTGGGCCAGTTGCAAAAAGCATTATTGTTGGACCCTGCAGCGGGCTTTAATGGAGCATCTGGCCAGCAAGAAATAACACTGGCAGGGGTTAAATTTGGGTCTTTTGTGGTGCGCCTCCTAGGCTTCCAAAGCCATCTCTTTAAAGTCTGTGACCAGTCTAGTTTCCTAATCTCTGCAGTTGTTGAGATGCCATGGATACGCAAACACACATGCGATGAAAGAGATGCCAAATTAATGTCTGCGTTAAGTAATTTTTTTCAAAATGGGCTGTAATTGTGGGTTTTCACAGAAAAACAAACCATAAAGAAGCAGCCTTGCTACAATTGATCTGTGTTTGTGCCTTGATGCCTTTGCCTTTCAATGCTTTGTGCAAGAAAATTTCAGGTGGCACCCAAGTGGCCAAAATGTCTCTGGCTGGCTCTGACTGGAAGAGTTAAGTAGGAAGAGGTAAAGACATGCAGAGATGGGACAGTCCATCAATCCCAACATGAGCCTAGGGACCGTTAAGCTCACTTTTAGAGTTTTCGTTCAGTGCAGGCTCATTTTGTTTGGCAGTTGCTAGTGCCTCTAGTGCTCTGCTTCACTGTTAGTTAATATTGTTGTGCTTTTCTGGGAAGCTCCAAAGTGACTGTGGTAGAATCATGGCTATAGTTGGCCTAGCACAGGCATGTAGTGTGTCCTCAGTGTCGGGCAGTGCCAAACTGCTCCCTGTCTGCTGCTATCAACCTCTGCAACCTCTTTTCTTTTCTCTTTTTTTTTTGGCATACTGCAACCTGTTAATTAAACCTCTTTATTATGTAGCTTAAAGGATAATTCCAGTTTATCATATCTTTGCTCTTTTTAGTAGGTTTGGCCATCAGTTCTGTTTTAGTATAATATTTTAGTTTTATAAAACAATTATCACCAAGTCTGCAGCAGAGTCCAAAACATGAAACATTCAGTAGTGCATAAAGTATGTCTCCATATTGCACTAAAATATATACAGTAACTGCAAAAGTTTCATAATTATTATCCACTGGATCACATTTTATGATCTGTGAACTAAATCTCTCTGAAATCAATAAATAATAAGCTAATAAGGGGGTTTTGGATAAAGGAAAGATGTTTTTTTCTTTCTGGCTTCCCAGTTTAGACTGTTAAAAAGCGCACCAGATTGTGTTGCCACTTTCAGTCGGGTTGGAAACAAAGCCATGAGGGAGAACTAATTTATTTTAAAGAGAAACCAAACCAGTTCACATACACCCAGTTCCTGGTAGGAAGTTGGTTTCGACAATCTGGATAAACTGTTGGCTTGTTTACAACTTGACTTATTGTCTGATTGTCCCATTAGACTTTGTTGCAGTTAACTGGTAGAAATGATGGCCAAAACGATAGGAGTTAAGATACACCTTAATTTACCTTAAATATGTCTTTGAGCCAAAGAGTCTGCAGATTTTCAGTCCTCAGGGGTTCCACTAGGAGCATCCACCCTAGTGATTAAAGTAGTAGTTCACCTTTTGGGAAATACACAATTTCACTTTCATGTTGGAGGAGAAGATGGAATTAGCATATTTATCCATTTAATAAGGAGCTGCAGCCAGGAGAAGGTTAGTTTAGTTCAGCTGTAGCTCCATAGTGAGAGGACTAATGAGCGCAATATCAGTCTTCTCATCTAATTCTCAGCAGCAAGGCAAATAAGTGTATTTCCCTAAAGGCAAGCTATTCCTTTAGCTGAAGTGAAAACCTGCTGGCTCTTGGTTTAGTTTCTGAGCTGCCTTGGTTGAGAGCCGCAGTTCTACAGACAGAAATACACCCTCACCCTCACAAGGTCGATGTAATGTAGACAAACCTGCATGTGTGTTTTGTGTCATGTCAAACAGCCACCAATGTGAGCCACCCGGGCTGCCCTCCCCAGTCTGGCTACGTGAGAGGATTCAACCATCCATGTGGCTGCGTTTGCGTCCCCATCTCGGGGTGAGTACATTAAAATGCAAACACACACGAAACAAGACAAAGGGTGTGTTTGGAGAGGACGTGCTGGATGTCCAGAGTCCATCTTCACTATACTGCTTTTAGCTCTCTGTTTTGTATCACAGTTTCTCTTGTGTGTTTCTTCCGCTCAAACTCCAGAGAGTCCAGCAAAACCCAGGTGTTCAGTTTCTTCCAGACAGACCTGGGTGGCTTCCTGCCTCGCTCAGTGGTCGACTCGTTCTTCCCCTCCAGCATGGCTGAGTTCTACAGCAACCTGGCCAAGGCTGTCAAATCCCTCAAGGACTTTTGACACCAAGAGTTAAGAAATCTACCCTCAAAGCGGAGGCCTGCTGACGGGTCAGGCCACATGCTCATTCCATTTTAAACAGTTCAAACTCCACTGCAACCATCACACTGAGATGATCAAACAATCACCTACTTCAAATACATCTAATCCGCGATTTATGTTTAATGTGCGTTCCTATATTCCTGTGTTACTGCAGGAGGGATCCAGAAAAATGTACACATTAAAAAGTCCCAAAATAACAAGGATTCATCCCCATCTGTAGGATGACTTTAGTTCTTCCAATCTAAAGAATATAGATATTTGAAAAGTATCTAAAATATTTGTATGTGTGCTGAAAGTACAGAATATCTTTACTTTTTACCAGAATGATGAGACACTGGACATTTCCTCTTCTTATGATCGCATACTTTAGTGTGTACAGTAAACATGCATGTTGCATGGACCTTATTTACCCTATGCTGGTATCAGATTATCTTTGGAGTACTGACTCATACCTCATATTTAGTTGTTTGTGTTGTACTTGAAATGCCATAGTTTCTCCACTCACCTGTAATCCATGAATACTTGCCTCTTTTTATCAGCTGCACCGAAGCACAGGTGGGATGGCATACAGTAGGTGGCCTATTTAAACAAAGGTACCTGTTTTTCTTTGTAACAGAACGCCTTTTGAATAGGACCTGCTCAGTACTGCTCTATTGGGCAGAGAAGTGTCTTCCCCTTTTTATTTAACGGCAATAGTGTGAGAAGTACATTTCCCCTTTCTTTTTCTTCATATACAGTCCCAATAACTTCTCATATTTCATATTTCATAATGAAAGAAATGTGATGTGGGGAAAAAATCCCATGTAATATGAGCAAATGCCAATCACATATGTTAAGATATAATAAGATACAACTATTATGGAGAAATGAGATCACTGCCTGTGTGAAATGTAGGATTTAGGATGTAATGATAATGTAATAACGTCGGGCTGTTTTCTGTAGCTGATACTGTAAACGTGAGTACTGGAAAGAAGTGGTTCACCATCAGCTATGTCCTATCAAAATTGTTCTAATTTCATAATTTTGTCTCAATTCTAGTCAGTGTACATGAGTAAGTCAAAAGTAACCCGACAAAGCTAGAGAGCCTTACTGGAGACAGGCTAAAGGAGACACTGAAGCAAATGAAAAAATGCTCTCAATAAAATCTGAACACCTTAGAGCGCATTAATGCTCATGTAGTCTGGGCACTTGAGGAAAAAAAAAACAGTCTGTTTTGAAGTTTGTCATCTATTTTGAAAGTGTTTGTAGGCAGTTCAGCCTGTTGTAAGGTCGAGTGAAGCATCTTTATTACTGTCAGATGCATTTAATGTACTTTGTGTATTTGGGGCTACTCCATTCATTTAAAAACAAATGACAAGAATTACTCACAACACTGGTGTGAATACATAAATGTAGTCATATAATTAGGGATGGTTTTCTAATGGGTGGTTCTATTTTACATCCATTTCCAATGTGGACTACATTACATGTTCCAAACTGTGGAAAGACTACACCAAAGTCAACTAAACAACTGTCAAATGCAATACACAATATGCACGAGGGTACTCGCAACAAAAGGGTCGACTGCCTAAATATTTATCCAGCATCCATCATGTTAAAGTAACTAACTTGTGACGTTTTTGATAACTTGAGGAGGACGAGGGCCTACAGCCGGTGTTACATACATACATACATGTATTCTGTGGCCTTCAGATAATGTTTAATGCGTTGTGCATATTATGAAAGTCATTTTCTGCATTGAGCACTCTTACTTTTAACACTACAGGTGCATTTCCTGATTAAACTTGCATTCTTTTAAGCAATCATTTTTAAGCAACACTATTTGCCCAACGGGCTCAGAGTTTAAATGTACACGTTGTGGTATTAATACTTTTACTTCAGAGAGGACATCTGAATATTTCCTCCACCACTGCCTTTGTGAGACAAAAAAAAAGCCAGATTTAAGCCCAAAGCTTCCTCTGTAAACACTAATCTGTCTTCCTGTGAGAAGTCCTACTCAAAGAATGAGCTCCTATTAAAACAGAGAGGTAACAAAGGAGTGAATGAAAGACTGAATCCTTATGACATAAAAAGATGCTCATCTCGTACACCCGTTAGAATAGATGTTGAATTATGACTTTAATTTTGCTGAACACAACAAAAATTAATGTTACAGTCTTGCAGTCTTACATTGCAGTCAATGATAATTATCCATGTGGAAAAAGAAATGGGAAATGTACTTGTAGAACTTCAAGTGAGCATTGATGAGAGTATTTTCGCTTGTCCAGAAGAGGTGATTTTTCATTCTTAACAATTTAAGAGGCATGTAGTAACTGGACAGAAATCCATCCACACTGACCATTGGCTTTATTTATATGCTGTTGTCTAGTTTGTTTGTTTTTTATTGTAAAGACTCATTTTCACGTCAGACAGACCAGAACAACTCCTCTATAGCTGCACACTAAAATCAAAATTTACAGCACTTGAAAGAAAAAATCTGCAGTCATGTCTGTATTTAATAACTTACCAATATCGAAGTTGCTATTGTATTATATTTGCATTAATAGTATATACAAATATAACATATTCCACAACTGCCAGAATCCTCTTCAGGTATTCAGAAAACAAAGTGGCATCACCACAAATGTTACTGTACTGTACTAATTTTAATCTTCATTCACTGAAGCTCACTTTAGTTGAGGAAATAAGAAATATGCTACACCTAAGTAATTAAGATTTTATTTATATAGCACCATACAAAACAAACTTACAAAGTGCTTCACATGATGTAGACACAGAAAAACGAACAACATACGTATACAGCTATGTACAGAAAGATAAATTACAGCAAATTTACAGGGAAGGCAAGTTGGTAAAAAATGTGTTCTGAGACGTTTTTGGAGCCGATTACAGACTCAGCTGATCTAACAGAGGCGGGGAGGGATGGCTACAACTGCAAAAAGCACAATCACCCTTGGGTTTGCGGAGAGAGTAGGATATAAATAGGAGACCTTGGTTAGATGATCTGAGTGGCTTAGAGGTGAAAGAGGGATGCAGAAGTTCGGAAATGTATGAAGGCCCAACACCATGGTGTGATGTGGAATCTATGGTTGATTTTGGATAGCAGAATGGCGGCAGTGTTTTGCACTAGTTGCACAGGGCTGCTGGACTAAGACAGGAGAAAAAGGCATTGCAGTTGTCTAGCTGTATAATCTGAGCCAGTGGGGACGGGTATGGATTAGTAATTCTAGATGGCTGGTTGATGGCATTGATTTTTATAATGTTCTGGAGTAGGAAAAAGCAGGTTTGCACAAACTTGTTTATGCAGGGGTCAAATTTCAGGTTCTGGTCAAAGATTACACCCAGGTTACTCCCAGGTTGAGGAGTATTAACACCGGTGGCCAGAGGGCTGATTCAGGGTTTCACTTCAAAGAATAACTTATCAGGACCAATAAAAAAAAACCTGACTTTAACTGAAGAAAATCTAGTGAAATCCATTTCTTAATAACAGTCAGTCATAATATTATCCATGTTGTTTGGCTTAACTAAGAAATACAACTATGTGTCATCAGCGTAGCAGTGCTGAGATTCACAATTGAACCGGCTAACCAGTTTGTCTAAAAGTGGGGATGGGACCAAAGACTAAACCCTGCAGAACTCCATAGTATAGGGAATGTTGAGGACACAAAGTTGTTCTTGACAGATGGGACGAAAGCCTAGTGAGAGTAGAGCTTGAGGTACTTGCCCATTTATTTAGCCGTTCAACCAGAATGAAGTGATCAGTAGTATCAAAAGCAGCAGAAAAGTTAAGCAGGGCCAGGATAGGATGTTCCTGGATGTCATTTGTCCCTTTTATTGGTGCTGTTTCTGTTCTATGTTGGTGACAAAAGCTGGATTGGAATTTATTGAGAATATCCTCAAAGAGCTGCTGTGCAACAGTCTGAAGTTGGTCTGAAGTTATGTGGTTGAATCAGGCGCAGGTTATTTTAAATGGAATGGACACTCGCCATCTTAAAACCATCAGGAACACAACACAGGTGAGAGAGAGAGAGAGATTAATAATTGAGAGTAGGCAGGACCTCTTTAAGGAATTTGGGGGAGATTGCATCTAAGGGTGAGGGGGGACAGGCGTACATGGGAGACATTGTCGGTAAGGTTGTGCAGAGAGATGGGGGCGAACTCAGACAAGAGAGTATGACGGTAAACTAATGAATCAGAAGTAACAGTAGCAATGTCAAAATTAGATTGAATGTTATTGGTTTTGTCAACGAAGGAAGTTTTCACTGCTACTGGGGAGGAGTCAGATACAGCAGGATGGACAAATGGACAGGAATTCTTTCAGATGGAGAAGATGCACCCCGAGGTTGAATTTGTTTCTTTCTCCGAAGCCTTCATCTGTATGAAAAGCCATATAGGGTTACATGTTTTAGGTAGGTTTTTGTTTTCTTTTTTAGAAGTATCAAGATTCCTTTACTTTTAACATCTTTTTACCTCACAGTATAACCAGTAATCTTAATTAATTAATTGTATTCCACCATTTCTAAGTCGTGTGAGTGTGAGATGTTATTGCTTACATGTGGATCTAAAGGCATTTTCATGTGTTTATTGTCTAAATGGAACCAGCAGGTTTTTTATGTGAATTTGTCTCAATGTACATACAAGTAGCTGCTAAAGTAGAAGAAACCTCCACTTACATGAGGAATAGCAAGTGAATAAGTAAATCAACACTGATCACTTTTTTTACTTCTTGACCCCATCTCTACCTGGTATTAACATGTGATGTGTATCTAATTAGGCCATCTAGATTAAAACATGTGATGACGGGCCTCTGTATTTACACCTTCTATTAATTAAGTGTTCTCATGCCCGGATCTCAATATTCCAATAGGTGGAGTGGGAGGGCTTATCAACAAACATGGTCCAGTATGTTCCAGGTTAAAGTGGCTATAATTGACATTTTTACTATAACAATATATCAAAGGACGGTGTGTAAACAGTCAAAGTGTCTTTGGGCAACACACTGAACCCTCAGTCGTTCCTGATTGACAGGCCAGCACCTTGCATGGCAGCTCTGTCTGCATCGGTGTGTGAATATGTGAATGGTGTGCTTTGTCCACTATGGAGGAAAAGTTCAATATGAACGCAGCCCGTCTCACTCTATTGGATTCACACTCGTTTTCGGCCACAGCAGGCAGCTGTTTTGAATTTAAAAAAAAAACACTGTACACCACCTGCCTAGCACCAAACCGCAGACAGACACAGTTAGAGATTAGCTGGTGAACATAGTGAAGCATTTAGCAGCTGAATAGCCACCAGTTGTTTCCCTCAGTTGGTGGAGACCAAAAATAGAGCTGAAAAAGAGTGATTATAAGACTTCAATTTGCCAGGTGGTCAGAAACTCCATCCTATTTGTTAACAAGTCCACTGTATTAACTTAAAAGATAATATATCATATACTATATTATCATTGTAATGTTCACAGCTTGTTTCCACTTTCTCCCAGAGGCCAAAAAAGCAGTTATTGGAGTTTTGAGATGTCTTGATGTGGTCTGGCTGGCTCCACTGCATTCTGGTTGCATTGCAGTTTGCAAGCGTTTACGCCTGCTGTGTGTTTTTTCCTGATCCAGATAAGGTACTCAGATAGAGGTCACATGTTAATACTTGATGGAAATGGCATCTTTGTCCGGCTGCTGGGACGTCTCCATCTACTATACTACTTTTTTTCAATAGCTTTCTACGTGTTTCTTAACATATTTACTTCAAACTGAAATTAATAGGGTCCTCTGCAAACAACAGGAACATATATTTCGCTAGAAAATGGGCTTAATCTAATCCTTTTTATGTGTTTTTATCCTAAAAATAAGTAAAAATACAGCGAACATCAGAATATGAACTCGTACAGAGCGGTGCAGCAGCATGTGATCCAGTATTGATTTACACTTTGTGCGTTCTCTGGCCTTGATGAACTTTGACCAGCAAAAGCATGTCGCTGTATCCAGAATGACAAGATGGTCAAAGAACATGTAAACTATGGCAGAACCGGTCCTGGTTAAACCCTTTACGTATTAGATTGTGACTTTTTGACCACCAATGAGACCAAATAATGAGTAAATTTTGTGTTCTGTGAATGAGATTCTAACACCAATCCAAAGTTTCCTTTGTGTATTGTTCTTATCGCAACTTATGGTCCAACAACCAGATCAGACTTTTCTTTTCCTCCTGTGTTACAGTAGTTGCAGCTTGTCCTGAATCCACATCGTCTTGGGTAATTTAATGACCGGCACAACATAGTATATGTACAATGATACATGTCAGATGTTTAGAATTTACTCTCCTTTCTGAGAGCAGCTGCTGCTACTCTTAACACTGAGTTTTACAATATCTATTCAGAACACATGAACCTGTTTTATCTTGTACTGTTCTGCAACCAGTTAGTTTTGTATTTCACCAGCATTAAAATGATTAATAGAAACATCTTGTCCACCACTTGTCGTCTTCTTTTATATAACAGAAAAAGTTCTCACAATTCAAACCATCTACAAATGTGAAAAATGAGACATCACACATCATTTGGCTCAGTTTTAAACCATTTTTATACAAGTTATCTTGAATTCTTACAGCAGTTGTAAGTGACTTTATCAACACTTGTTTTGTACATTGATTTATTTTTTTAAGCGTTCTGTTATAGAAAACATGTTTTGTGGGTCCATACAAAGACATTCTATGGTATTATATTTTTGTATAAATCCTGAGTGTAACAGGAGATTTTGAGCACATAAAAGATTGAACACACATAGTTATCCATGTTATATATTATATTTTGTAGTGAAATTATTACCACAAATATCCTATTTCGATTTGAGCAAAGAAACCTGGTGTGTGCTCCATGTAGTTTTAAAAACACTGCTTGACACATGTCGGTGTTACTGTGTCTTTTTGTGGATAATTAACTCACAAATACATCAGCTGAGCACACAAAGGATTTAAATATTTAATTGTACTTATTTGCTAGCAAACAATCTTTGTCTGTGTTGAAAATGTCCCATTTTAGACGCAAAACTCAAAATTTTCACTTGATTTTGGTTTGACGAGACTTTGTAAATTTGCAGGAGGGTCAAACTCAAAGCTACTGAGTCATCCAAAGTGTTGTATTATTTGACCGCACATACAGTACCACTGTTGAGAAAATAGACCTTTACTATTTATCTTTTTTTTGTCATACATTACAGACTAAAAGTACCGCAGTTAAAAAAAAAAAAAAATACAGCACAGAATCGTTGCTGGGCTTTTGTATTGAGTGCTGACCTCCTGTAGTTCTTTCCTTTTCCTTCAGGTTTGTGCAAATGTCTGAATGGAATCAGACTGAGCTGTTTTGTGGACTTCAAGACTGATTTGCAAGGTAGCGGAGGCGGGGGAGAGGGAGGCGGGGGGTGGGTGAGCAGGTTTCTGAGACCTTCTGCCTCATATTAGCTAAAACCAGTCATCAATGTTAAGTCAATGTTAAGTGGCTCACATGGCACAGGGCTGTTGCTTCCTGTTTCGTGCTGTGATGTATAGTTGAGATAAAACTGCTTTCCCAGTATTTTTGGCCTGGAGATGCTAATACCAATTCTTTTTTTTTTTTTCTTTAAATAGTGTTTAAAGGAAGTTTTACTGCCTCTTACTTAGCCACAGTTTGGCTCATATAAACACACTGGTGACTGATCATGAGTGAAGAGCAGCTTCCCAATGAGGCCACAGCAGCCTTAACCTGCTCCTTCAACTATGCAAATGGAAAGAGTCATGGAGAGAAGACATTAGTTAGTGCTATCAGACTGTTGAATCAATAATTCATGCACGCAAATGACTTTTAAATGCTCTGAAATGACTTCATTTGTGTGCACAAACATTTGCTTCTTGAACATTATTGTGTTTTATTTGACATCCCTTATTCCAAGAGTGCTAATTCAATAATTCTACGACAACAAGTAGTTATGTGTACACACAGATGAGGCTATTTTTCTCCCCATGACGCTGCCAGGCTCTATAACTCAGGCGTCATTTCACTGTAAGCAAAACAGCAATGTGCAGGATAATCATATTTTCTTCTGAAGGTAAGTGGGGAAGTGAGAAAATGTGGCTTTCGGAGGGGAGATTGGTGAACTGACTCTATAAAAATAATGGGAATGTATTCATCACGTCTATGGTGGCCCTCAGAGAGACTGTTAATAAAAGGCCAACATCTTCTCTTTGGCTGCCGGCGGCTGTGACTGTCACTCCGACCCCTCCTGTCTTCTCCTGATCACCGCTGTGATGGGCCCCTCAGGTAAACCCTTGATCATGTTCCAGGCCTCAAAGCGAGTCATGTCCTGCATACTGACTCCCTGGACCTGCAGCACTTCATCTCCAGTCTGTAGACCACTCTGCTCTGCTGCTCCACCTGAGACACACACACACACACACACACACACACACACTCTTTGTCTGTGTGCTCCACAAAAATAACCCATAATTGGCTCTTGGTATCTTTCACAATATTATGACACCTGGATTTCAGTGCTGATCACATTACATTTAACATTTTTTTCAGTCATATTTTAAGTGATTTGTGCCTCCACAGACTGCTTTTCCTATTTCACAAAACGCCAAATAAACCAGAGAAGAAATAGTTTGCAGGTTACATGGTTGCTGCTACAGACATGAGTCATGTTTGTTCCACCAGCTTCCATTCCCAGTCTTCTAAATTATTGGACTCCAGAAATGAATCACATAATCTCCTTAAAGAAAAGATGTCTGAATAGTGCCTTCTTTCTGTGAAAACATTCCTCTGTAATACTTCTCTCTCTGCCCATTTCAGTGAATGAATAAACATATTAGAAATCCTGATGGTGGATTGATGAAGGTCAATAAAGTGTAACTTTTGAACTGACTGGAAATTAAGTAAATATATAATGAAATCATGTAATGTGAGCATCATTACCTGTAAAGATCCTGTTGATGACTAAAGGTCTGTCTCCATGGATCGAGCCTTTTCCTCCCTCCAAAGTGAACCCGACCCCTCCAGCTCCTTTCTGCAGCTCCACACTCAGCGGAGCTCCCTGCTCCTCCACTGCAACGCAAACACCGTCACTGTCCCGCGGAAAAACTCGACACGTCGACCGTGATGTTACCGTCATGTTCAGAGGCTCGAACCTCACCCTTCTCGTGCTGTTGTGTGACTCACCTGCGGGGTGGATCTCCTCGCTCCTGCAGCCTCCCCCCTCTCTTCCCTCCCCCTCCTCCTCCGCTCTCTTGCAGATGACCACCACAGCCAGCTCCAGACTGCGGGCCTGGCGCAGAGCAGCGGTGGCGTCGGCGTGTGTGAGGCCGCGCAGTGTTTGCCCGTTTATGGACATCACCTCGTCTCCTTTCTGAATGGTGCCCTCCTGAGCAGCCAGGCCGCTGGGGAACACCCTGTGGACCTGGACGGAAGACAGTCAGTGTCACACACAGAGGCTGATTCAGGGGGTGGGACATAATACAGCATTCCAAAGTACCCATAGTGCTGCTACAATTACTTATGAACCCAGATTCTTTTGTAATTACAAACTACAGACTGATCTTAAACCTACCTCACAGTGTTCTGATGTGTTCCAGTCATGTTTCAACACATTAACAGTTTCTGTTTTAGAGTGCTGGCTCTCACTGCTGCCTTTGATACTGTAAATCATGGTGTTTTAATGAAGGAACGTTAATCTAATCCAACAGGTCCTGTTTTCAGCTGGTTTTCCTAAAAACAAATCTACTAAAACAAGGTCGATTATCAGACCACTGCTTTTTATTTGTGTACGTGGTCCAACTTTTAAAAAAAAGCTGTATATCCTGTCATTCATACACGGCTGTTCTCTGTTTTATGACCTCAGTCCTACAAGCAAGCTGGTGAATAAAGACAAGACTGAGACAACCTTTGTTTTCTCAGGCTTATTAGTAGCTATTTATGTGTGTGTGTGTGTGTGGGTGTGTGTGTGTGGGTGGACTGTGCCAGAGAAAAGCCACGCAAACTCCACACAGACAGACCCCTGTGAGGCAACAGCGCTAACCGCTACACCACTGTGCACCACATTTAGTCTCCCCTTAACGAAATGTGATACAGAAATAAAATGACCGTACGTTGCTTTGACATCACTCAGCCCTGCATCATATCTGCACATTAGCATGACAGCCGTGCAATTCAAAGACAAGATGGTGAGAAAATTAGAGTAAAAAGAAGTTCTTATCTAAAAAATATCTCTATATATTTTCAGTACTATAATATATCAAATACATAAATTGAACTTTTCAAAAGCAATTCCACTGCAAAGTCTCAATATTAACTAATTAATCAATGGTTAATGATGTCAGTTTTATTTAATAATGCAACAATGACTCAAATTCAGTAATATATCAGTAATAATATTTCTTTAGTAGAAAGTGACCTCTGTACAGATGCATAGACACCACATGAGGGGAGGGAGATAGCCCAACCCGCTCCTTCTGGGCACCCCAAGGCTCCTCATGAATCTACACACGAGTGCCACCCATTGGCCATCAGACATAACAGCGGCACGTATAAGTGAAATGAAACGTTGTCAGAATCCAGAATGAATGAACATCCTTCCCCTCAGCACGGAGAACTCTCCTCCTGGTGGTGAAGTGATCATCTTAGACAGCTTTTCTAATGTGGTGAGTCTGTGCTGCTTACTGTTGGAGCCTTGCTCTCCAGGTCGGACCCTCCAGCGATGCTGAAGCCCAGCCCAGCCCCCTCCTCCTTATGCAGAATCACAACATGGACGTCCACCAGTTGCTGTGGAAAAAGAGTCATTACTGTAGTTTTGTAATGTTTTTCTATGATTAGCTCAGATTACATGTTTACAGGCTCATTACTATGATGTTTCTTCCCATGAGTCCTGATAAAACCAACACCCACAGGGGGGAACTAGGAAAAGCAAATAGGAAAACAAGACAAAGATTGTACACCTACACAAGCATTTAAAAGTTTGGAATCACCTGTTATATCTATATTTTTATTTCTTTCCTTTAATAATGGCTATTTTAGCATAGATATAAATAACTTAGTGCTGATATGACAATTTACATTTACAGTTTTGGCAAAAGGAAACAGAATTATTGAAAGTTCTACTCTTTAATTGTGAATTTGTTTTCCGGTCTAGAAAAGCGTAAGTTACCTGAGATCATTAGAGAACCACAACAGTGTTCAATTGGACTCTTAATATTTTGGGAACCTTTTCTTTGTGCCACCTGCAGTCTCACTGGTTTGTTTAAACAGTGATTTGTCCTCAGAGTGTTCAGCTGATTCAAACAGTGCCAACTCTACACCTACCATCATTATTGTGCATGTAACAGTGAAGCAGGAACCTGCTCCTATTTAAATCTGCACTGATTTTGATGTTAAGCTTTTGCTTTCTTTTATGTAACTATTGATCTTTGTCTCTTTGCCCATTCAGTGTTCTTTATGTTCAAAATATGACTTTTTTGCTTCATGCAAAATAATATCTATTTGTAAAGAGAATTTTCTACAACCTGAAAGCATGATGGCCCCTATTTTTTTTTTACCTTCAGCGTCTCTTCGTCTAGAGCTTTGACTTCCTGGATCATCCTCTGTATTTCCTGTGAAGGGATGGCTGATATGACAGAGTGAGCGCAAGCAGAAGTGACTGCTGTGTCGTCATGACATCCCCCCTCCCCTCGCTCGATGGTGCACTCCCTCAGTGAGGCCAAGCTGTGTTTAAAAAGATAAAACAGACACTTGAGATGAGGGTGTTGTGTCGGTGACACACCTCTGAGCACTGCGCAGCGTATAATGTGCTGTATTTAACTCCTGTTTTCGCAATAAAAACTTGCCACTGCTTCTCTGATAAAACAGGAAGTACATTCTTTTTTCAACCTGAACCCACTTCCTTGTGCAGATACACCAGACACTGTATGCCCTCTGGGGAAGACAATGAAACACCACAAACCTGACAGAGAATCCTCTGTCGGTGCTGTCCAGGGCAGGCTCAGACTCCTGAGAGTTGGTTACATCCTCTGCAGAGGGGTCCTGCAGGTTTAGGGAGCGAGGGTTACCATGGCAGTGGTGCATGGGTAGGGAACGCATCAACGCCTGCGAAACCTGCAACAGAAACAATTAGATTAGATAGAAAATTAAACCAACGCGAGCTGTTAGTGGTGCACAAGCATAGTTTTCCTTTGCAATAAAGGGAAATTGAAATATATAATGATGTTTCACTTGTGCTTACATCCAAATAAAATAGTGTTAATAACTGTGTGACTGACTGCTCATGTTTCTTGACCCATCGGCCTTTGTTATAGCAGTGATACTCTGGTTAATATAAATAAAGTGCGTTACCAAAGCTCCTCATGACAGATTACCTGGTTGCTGAAGGTGAGAATTTTCCCTAAACTCTCTCCCTCCAGGCCTCTGAGGGGCAGGCTGTCTGTGGGTGGCGCTCCGCCCCCCTCCGTCCCCTCCGGAGGACCTTCCCCTTCAGCGTGACTGGATCTCGTGGATGTGGCGAGGGGTAGGACCTTGGATGGTGTGGGCGTGCTGGAGTCCACTTTCTTAAGCTCAGGCTCCTGGTCTGGTAAGACCTTCCTGTCCTCGTACGCTGGAGCTGAGTGAGAGTCGTGTATCCCCGAGTCCAGATCGGTGCTGATGGTGTCAGAAAGTGGGAGATCTGCGGGGGACTGGATGGAGGGAGGTTTGTCTTCAGAGGACTCGGCTGGTTGACTACATGCCTCGGGGGTGGAGGAGGTGATGTCAGAGGGTGTAGCAGTGACAGCTGATTCGTCTGTGTGCCGAACAGGCTTGTTTTCTTGGATCTCTTTGGGGGTTTCATCTTTGCCCTTCCAATGACTGCCATGTGAGGAAGGGTGACTCTTGAGCTCCTTTTCTATCGGAGGAAGGGAGATAGACGGAGCCACAGGCCTCCTGTTGCCCTTCTCTGATCCCTCTGGACTGGAAAATGTCTCAAATGAGTGGATCTTTTGTTTGATGGACAAGTTTGCTGCTGGTGAGGCGGATCTGACTCCAAAGCTTCTGCTAACGCCCACAGTAGGCCTCTTCTCTGCGGTTTTAGCTTGCTTCTTCTGATCCTGCTCATCCCGAATTTTCCTCAGACTCTGGCGAAACCAGGCGGGCTTGGGTGCAACGGGAGGCGCCGCCTTTGCTTCTGGAGGAGCTTCAGATGCGTCTTCAGGGGCCAGGTCAGACAGGGGATGTGAAGTCATGTCTGCGGCTGTGCCATTGAGCCCGGGGGTGTTCTCTTCGTCACTCATGGCGGCAGGCTTGCCGTGGCTGTTGACAGGCTGCGTCCTGTCTGCGGCGTGGTGGCTGTGATGGTGGTGGACCTCGAGCGGCTCTTCAGGGGAGCTGTCTGAGAGGCGAACCCAGGGATCCTGGTGCTGCTCTTGGGTATGTTGGTCCACACGAGCCTGTCTCCTCAGAGCTCCCCTCTTTGGCTGTGAGCAGAACACAGCTGATGAATCCCCTGCCCACACAGCAGAGGGGAAAGCAGAAAAGTCTGAGAGGTGGCCGTGTGTTTAAACATTTTAAAATTCTGCCGTGATGATGGTGCTAAATGAAAAGTTAAGAGATGACCTAAGGTATTTAAGTTCATCCCGAGGGGGACATGAATGCGTTTACCAGAGTTCCATCCAACAGTTGTTCAAAACCAAATACGAACCTCAAGGTAGCAGTAGAAATAATTTGGAAAGCATCTTAACTGGGAGCCATGGAGGTGTGGACAAAATTGAAACACACATTGAAAAATAGTTTGTTGTTGTAGCCATAATACATTTGAACTTTACTATGTGTGTTCCTGCTGAAGGAGATCTGAAGACCCTTGTGTAAGAGCAGCCTCATTTGAACTCTACCATTATGTCTTGATTGAATTTTAGTCACTGCCACACACACATCCTGCCTCTAGCAGGAAATGGGACCTCGTTTACCTTCTGCTGAAATTCTAAACCACAGCACCAGGTTCAGCTTGCTGTCACATTGGTGTATTAACTGCATGAATAATCAGCTGGTTTTGAAGACGCATTCAGGTGCTTGAATGGAAAGTAAGAGCACTCGTCTCTTACCTGTGTGTAGTCTGTCGTTGGTGCAGGCTGCAGCGTCTGACTGAGTGAAATCTTTGCTCCCCTCAGGCCGTTCTCTTACTCTCTCTTCTTCCTGCTACACAAACAGGAAGTATTGTGTCACGACAACTTCTTCTTCTAGCAGCAACCACAGAGAGGTGCAATAATGTACCCTGTTTCCGCTCAGACACTCATCTGCATCACTGCTACTGCTTTCACGCTGTTTCATTCAGTCAGCAACAGGCCCAGAACCTAACCAGCAACAAGCCTGATGCAGGGAGGGGTTCAATTGGGATTTGAGAGAATGGGAGAGCTCAGTCCAATGTAATGGACACTGTCGACAGTTGTTACAGGGCCTATTTCTTCAGTTGAAAGCAGTTCCAAAAAAACATTGTGTTCTGTGGATGTGGACTACACAGATGTTGCTAATTTCCCAAATGCCATTTTTCCAATGCTGTGCCGCAAACTACATTCCATTCAAATCCATTGTATCAGTGATATCTCAAATTGAATCAAGCTGGCTAAATGACCTGATACATTAGGAGTTTTCATTTTTATTTCATTTCATTAATCTATTTTTGGTAATTTGGGTGAAGTGACCCTTTAAATAAATCTGAGGGGGAAAGTTCACCTTCATGAAGCACTTTGAGGTCCGAAAAGCTGATAAAACAGCACCCCCACAACCTTATTTCTTATTTAAGTTATTAGAGAAGTTCCGCGCTTGCAGTAACGTCACTACTGTAAATGTTGCTGCATGTGAGCAGAGAGAGATTAAAATATACCAACAGCTTTGACGGTGTGGGACTCGTCTTGCACCGCTGCTTTATTTCCAATGATTTCACTGCAGAAACTCTGCAGTTCACCTGTTTGCTGTGCAGAATGCATGCATCTTTGATAAGGCTACTGCAGCAATACAGTGCCACATTAGAAGATTGAATAATGAATGGCTTTACTGCTGGTGAGGAGGCCCAATTTAACCCCCTGCATACAGCCTCACGACATGCACTGCTTGCATGCTGACGTGCACACTAACACACACAGATATGCGTAGCAGCATGCATGTGCGACAGTGTGAAATTGTACAGCCATGTGTACGTGGAGAACATTTGATTCCAAAACCACCATCTGCTGCTATAACAGCCTCCACTTGGTTGGCTCTCCACAAACTTTATGAAACCTGGCTGAAAGACGGCTCTAGAACAAAATTAAACTTAAGTACTGGCGTGTACGCAACAAAAACTAGAGCAGAAGAAGTGTGGAGGCACAGCTGATTTCATATTGTTTGCAATTTCACTTATATTTTGGTTTAATTATTGAGGCATCCTTTACAACAGGTTTGTAAGCTGTAACTAATGGCTTTATGAATGTTAATAAAAAATGATTTACTGATGATTTATATCAGTTTATAGATCAGTAAATGCTGTCCAAAAGGCTAATAAGTAGTTCATAAAACATTTAGCCTTAATAAACCCTTAAAAGTAGTGCCAAAAATACACAAGAAAAGTAAATATACTGCACTTAAATTACTGTAATTTAAACAATTGCCTCGTTCTCAGTAATGTTTATGACTGGTCTGACAGCTCTATGTTTTATTAAATCATAAAAAGGTGTTCAGCATGCTTTAATAGCAAAACACTGAAAGCCACATCACTTCACATACGTTCCTCAAGAGTAACCTCAGGAGCTTTCGCAAGGCCTTGTATATGCTGCTGAAGAACTGCAGGCAGTGGAAGGAGAGGAGCGAGTTACATACAGTTTCAGAGGAGAGCACATTGAAGGGAGCATGATTAGTTCTAGCAGAATCAGTGAGAAAGACGGTGAAGTGGAAGTGAAAAACACAGACTGTGATCCGGATACAGTTGACAGCCTCGGGGAAATCAGACGTACTTTCAACATCCTTATATGGGCACCAAACTTAGACAGTGTAATAAACCAAATTAGCAGAGCAGCGTCTCTCAGACACGGAGGTCTGGACAAACCTACACAAATGACACACCTTCAAGGGACCTCCTAAACCACATTGATGGCAAAAATGTTCTCATAATCATGAATTTAGTTTCTCTTAATGTGGGAGCTGCCACCTTTTTTTTTAATATAATAAACAGGAAGTGTAACGTTGCCATGGAGTCAGAGAATAGGATGTGTGCTCCTCATGCGGGCTTCAATTTGCGTCATGCTGCATTAGTTACTGTAAGATTCTGTTTGCATTGTAACCATGGAAACCAACAGCTATCACTTTAGATCCTAGATACTTTTGACAGTTTGATTCATCAGGGGATGATATTTGCAGTGAGAGGGAGCACGCTGCACTGATTTCAGGACCAAAGACGGAGATGCGAGAGGATCATTTCAAAATGCTCCGCAGCGTGAAATAGTAGGTGAGTGAATTATCATAGAAAAACAAAGGAGAGAAATACAGGCAGGTCGACAGGAGAGAACCCCGTCAGCTGCTGTACCTGGCAGCTGGTGTGTGATGAGGGTTCCAGCCCTTCATCTCTCACCGGGGATCCTCTACTGGAGCCGCTGGAGTCTCCATTATAACCTTCCTCACTGGTGACATCCTGAGGCCAGCAGTAGCGACGTGGAGGGGGGCGCACCCTGCATGTGGACTACACACACACACACACACACACACACACAACTGTATTAGAGGTGTTAACAGGTGTGAAGCAAGAGGACGGCATCTACAAATGAATTTAATCTTCTATCGCTACAGTTTACAGACAGGCAATTATAAGCAAAGGCCTAACTCCGGTTAGTACGGCACATTTTCTGGCACATGTCCCACGAACCATGGGACGGGTGGAACCTTTACGGATCAGAATAAAGATAATAATGAGAATAAGATTGCTTTATTTTCTTTAAGGAAGACAGATGCCCATGAGGCTGGTTGTCGTCCATGACATTGGCTAGACCATGTGAAAAATTAATCTAATAAAATATTTTCAGAAGGCTGTTGTAGTAATTATTTAGACACTGCTTTCATTTTAGCCTCATGGGGAGGGAGGGAGGGATGGAAGGACAGAAGGACAGAAGGAAGCAATGTAGATGTGGTACCTTGCTGCCCCTGGAGGCCAGATCCAGGCCCTGCTGACCGGACAGGTTGGCAGCAGCAGAGTTGTATGGGACATTATAGTCTTCATCGGGATACACGGGCACCGACAGTCTGTTGTCTGACCACGTCTCTGTCATAGACTGCACAACAGGAACGGGACATCAAACAGTGAGAAAAGTAAGAAAAGCATCATCAGCATGTGTGAGCGTGTGCAGCCTGGCTACCTTGGACGTGTCCAGGCTGTGGACGCGGGCTGACGGGGTATGCTGCGTGTTGTGGAGGTTGTGGATGGCGACGCAGCGGCTGTGGTGGTGGCTGCTGGTGTTGTCGCTGCAGGACCGGGTCATGGTCTTCGATGCCCGTCGAGCCGTCAGCTGACTGAGAGTCCTCTCCAGACATCGCTCACATCTCTGGCGGCTGTGGGAGCAGGTCTCCAGTCTGCGCAGCCCTGGGACAGACAAAGAAAGGATTCTATTAGTCATTCTAAGACTAGAATGAAATTATAATATAATGAAATAATGATGATTAATGATGTAATGTATACTGCTGCTGAGTTATGAATACAATTGGACTGAATGAGCCTCCATAGACTTTTACGCATAACCCATAATAACTCATAATACCTCAATAACTTATTACTAAGAAAAGTCATAGCACCCATGTACAAAGACTTATTCACAATTTGATATATGAATCATCTTGGTAGCATTTAAGCTGCAGCAGACGCATAAAAAATCATCTGCATTTGTTTGAATACTGTTTATTTAAATGTTATGTTATAAATTGGTACATATTGGTATATAAAGAGTGGATGTAGCATAAACTTTTTCTAAATTACAGTAAAATATTACAGTGATGAAGTAATTTAGTAGGCAAACAGTTGTGTAGATTTTTAATTTAGCATCACCCACAAAAGGCCAGTGGGATTTTTCCATTGGCTTTTGGATTACCACAGATACTTATGATACTCACACATTTCATTCAGCAAGATGATCGTCACAAAAGAACACCACTTCTAGGATTTTTGAAGCATAAATGCTACACCATAAACTACACCACAGTCCATGACTTCAACATCAGCACCACTGAGCTAACGCAACCGCCTTTTTTAAGAAATGTAGTACCTTTGAAATTCATCAGTGCAATATTTAATGATGTGTTGAATATAGTATATAGTAAACTTGTGCTAATCACAGACCTTATTTCAGGCATCTAACCAATAAGCCAATCAAAAAACCCTCTGACTTTGAGTCGAGGGAAGTGAAAACGCTAAAATGCTTTTCCAGGTTTTAGGACTCATTCCTGCGAGACAAGACAAAAATAACATGCTCCATAAGAAAAGTACTGCACCTTCCAGCTGAACCATGACCCTGAACAGGATTATGTGACTGTTGAAAAGCAATAATGAACACAGAAATATGTCACCATCAATACTCCACTGGCTCTTGTCTTTCCTCAGTTTGCTGTTTTCCACTGCCTGAGCGATAGCGTCGTTCAGCTGCTGCTCTGATACCTGTGACACACAGGGTGCAGAGGATGGGAATGTCAGAGGGAATGTACACGACAGGATGATGAAAACTGCTGATGCTCAGTTCTCACAAACATTTTAAAGAGAGTCGCAAAGATCAAGAAAGGAATGCATAGCGGAGTATAAACCCAGTCCTCACTTTGAAAAAGAAAAGATTTCGTTTTAGCCTTAAAGCCCAAGATGTGAAAAAAACTGTGACACTATATATGTACACTATAATCCCCTGAAGGCGACTGCACTTTCTGCACAACTGTCATTTACTAAAATAAAGCTAATTGTGTTACACTTTAAAGGTGGTTTCTACTATTATAGCACCCACATACATATTAGACTAATGAGTTTCTGGGCCTTAGGTACCATTGGGGACAGTTTCATTTTTCTACCACTTTGGTCCAGATTAGAATATCTCAACAACAAATGTAACATTCACTGCTCATAGACAAAGAACTGCTGACTTTAGTGATCTACTGACTGTTCATCTAGTGCCATTATCAGATCAAACATTGAATTTTATTAATAATCCTTCCATTAAAATACCTGCAAACCTAAAGACACTCCCATCAGCCTCAGCTGTACTCTAACACTGAACCCTAATACTAGTTACCAAATGTTAGCATGCTCACATGCTACACTAAGAGCACGGTAAAACATTATACTTGTTGTACCTGCTAAACAACAGGATGTCAGCAGGGTCACTGTGAGTATGTTAGCATGCCGATGTTAGCATTTAGCTTGACGCAGCGCAGTGCTGTGGCTGCAGACTGTTTAACCTTTTTGGCCCGAAAGGTCTTGCAGTGCAACCATAAACCTCTATTAATAGCCACTGAACAGCTCCACTAGTGTGTATGGATGCTACATAACACACACACACACACACACACACACACACACACACACACACACACACATATTTATAGGGTAAATATGGGCAAGCTAGATTTTCAGTCCAACCATTGGAGTCTGGACTGTGAGTGGAAGCCAGAACACCAAGTTGGAAAGCAGAGGGAGTCCATGTTAACAGCTGAACCCATGAGGCAACATTAACCGTGGGCCAGCAGGGTTTTGCCCTGTAAGCCCATAAATCTGCACTGGTGGAAGTAAATGAGGCGGAGGCGTTGCATACTTTGGGGTCAGGGTGTCTACTGATGATGATGTGGACTGGACCCGGTGTGCACTGGCTCAGGACCGTGTAGACGTCATTCAGCGCCATGCTGTAAACCACAGTGTCGTTGATCTCCATGATCTCATCGCCACACCTAAAGGTGCGGAGGAAAAGTTCAGGGAGAGGAAAGAAGAAGAACAGAAAGAAAGAATTAATATGCACAGAGTTCGAGAACACTCCTTTAGATGGTGTGAAAGGCTGCGTATGGGAGCTGCTTTAACTCCTGAACATAACGATCGATTGTTCCATATGATATTCACACCATATTACATGCATGCTGCACCTGACAGTATCTGCTTTTAACATGACTAAACATTTTCAGTTACACTTCACTAGAGTAAGCATCTTGGCACTCTTTCAGACCCTGTAGTGACTCCTCCTCACCGCAGTCTGCTGTCCATGTGTGCTACAGATCCAGGAGAGAGGGTGTGGATGTAGATCCCAGGGCATCCATCGCCAGATGGAACACAGCACAGTCCAATACCGAGACCAACACCGGCCTCTGGGAAATCACACACAGACTTTTACTACGATTCTTTTACCATGATATAATAAATGATGATATAGCATCAAGTGGCTGTTTGATGTTAAAATGAGTGTAGTATTTACACCCAAATATAAACTGTAGAGCCTTAGAAATCAGGTACCAGCTGTAGAGCAGCAACTAGCAACTACTTTCATTATTGATTGATTAATCATTTAGTCAATACAACATCATGCTATGAGAGCCTGGAGTGACGTCTTAAATGGGAACTCGATCGTTTTTTCACATGCATGTCAGTTTAGCAGCTGTGGGGGGTGCGACTCCCCATGACAACCTTCTTAAAGACGAATGTGTCCTGGCTCAGAAACTGCAAATTTATAACAGAAAGCCTGCATTACAAGGAGTGAGCACACAGTTTGAGGACGTGGATGTTTATCAGGCAAGGAGGGTACAACTACAATATGCAATCAGTTGCAATGGAAATGTAGGATCCGACTTTAAAAAAAAATATTTTTAAAACTCTTGTTAATCCCCCAGTTTGATGCAATGCAACACTAAATTGCCGGAGCAAGCTGTTGCAATTCCTTATTTTAAATGATAAACTACCAGAAAGATTTAAAAGGTGAATTGATAGTCAAAATGAGTCCAGGGTCTGTTCTGTCCGCTGAGCCTGACCTTTCTGCAGGATGATCTCCATCATGACGCGGTCTCTGGGTTTGGCAGACTGTCCCGACACGCTCAGTGTGTTGCTGCAGCTGCTGTTCAGGTAGTTGTAGTCTCCCAGGTCAGCACTGACCCTGGCCATGCCCGTAGTGGAGCTGAGCGAGCGCGATCTGCACAGCTGAGCGACCTGCGTCTGGCCACACAGAGCCCCCACACGCAGGCTGGTCCTCACCACCAGGGTCAGCAGGCCCTTTTTGATTTGCTGCACAAAGACATTTGTTAGTTGGTTATGGTGTAAATGGGTTTGATCCTTGAAGCTGAAACCAGGCTGGATTGAACAAAAATGAGCTCTGACCCCCTACTGACCACCCAGTGTCTCCTTCTCTCTGTTCACAGCTTTTGTATCAGTTACTAATGAATGAATAAAAAGGGATTCACTTGTAAAAGAGGTGATTTATTTTTTTACATTCACAAAAGGCATGTTACTTACTGAATGGGTTTCATAATGCCATTAACTAAAAAGATGCTAACAAAACAATTTCTGCTTAATGCAAAACCACTCAACCTTTTTATCACCTGTACAGAGGTAGAGCGATACACACATCTCTAATAAAAAGTGCTTTCATATCTATTATTGTTCTAAGTGCACATACAGCTGTCCCCAGAGCGTCCACTTCAGCTGAGTCAGTTTTCACTAACACTTCCACTTCTTTCACCTGTCACACTTTCACCTGACATTTCAGCAGCTTTCATTTTCTACGTGAATGTTGGTAAGGTTTTTTTTGCTTTACTGTGATCATAGAAAAACCCTGAACAGAGAGGAATACTGTTGCTGGGATCACAAAGTAGTTGCCTCACTTTGAACTTGTGCAGGGCTTCATCATGAGTCAGACCATGCAGTGACTCTCCATTCAGCTCCAGGATCTCATCAGCTGTGCACAAACAGAGACAGAAGGCCTGAGAGGCTGTGCATTCACTCTGTGACACACACGTTAGAGAGATCTCACTTCTTAATTGAGCATTGGACAAATATTTATGCAGGAGAATTCTTATGGTTCGCAACTTTCATGTCTAAATGAATAAAATGAAATGTGAATCTTCAAAATCCAGAGTGTGAATATACATTTATTACTGTTTTTCATATCGTGGGACATTAGTCCAGTAAAGCAACATGCAACCATCTGATTTTAAATATTTCAAGACTGACATATTAAGAAGAGACAGAAATGTCCATCAACCCTGCATTCAAATATTGGATTAGTCTAGCATGCATCACCTTAAATCTATATTTTGTTTTGTTTTTTAGTGCAATTGAATCTGAATATGGTTAGTACATTGAATACAATGGAAACATGCTTTAACTATGCAGTTTCTATTCTATGCAGTTCTTTTTTTTTTAAAAACAAAAATATGACAAGCCCCCAACTTGAAATAGGTGTTTTACAGTAATAGAGAGCAATAAGTTGACAATTAAGGGAAAAAGGGGGAAATTACTTAGATAACTCAAGCACTTGTCCAACAGTGTTTGAGCATTATGTGTTATCATCATGAGCATCATGTACACCATATGTTGTCCCTCACCCTCCTGCAGCCTTCCATCAGCAGCTGCTGCCCCTCCAGGGAAAATGGTCTTGACATAGATCCCCATTGGTCCATACATGCTGTCCCTCCCTCCCACTATACTGAAGCCCAGACCCTGGGAACAGCAGCAGAGTTATTAGTAATAGCATTAGCACCAATCATCTTTAAACACCTGTATATTTACACGCCTGATTATAATCATAATCATAACTAAAGGAACAGTTTGGCACATTTTGCATGCCAGTTATACAATTTAGAGAAAGTGAATTAAGAGTAGATTACTATAATGGTGTCATTTGTCATTCTTGACTTGAGATAGAGTAGTTTATAGAAAGAGTAGAGGCTTATGGACCTTCAGATGCAGTTGAAAGGTCTGGAAAAGACAAAACTAGACATTATGACATCATTGCTACATGTAGTAGAAGACCTACCTTACCGTGGCCCTTCATCAGCACTATGTTACAGATTATGAAGGCTTGCACGTTGCTGCAGGAGTGTAACAGCTGGGCAGAGCTGAGGGAGCGGCAGGGACGGTGCACAGGCTGGAGAGGAGCAAGAGGTAACACACACACACACACACACACACACACCAGAGACAAAAAGGCAGGGAATTATATCACGATTTTTTTCCCTTCAGTACCAGTAAGTAGTAATATTTAGTTGCTGACATGATCAAACTGTGACAATTTTTAAACGTTTTACTGGGTTTATCTTTTTAAACATCTCTCTCTACTGGCTGGGCCAAACGTTTGGATACCAGTGCCAACGGTTCATGCACTTTTATAAGTTTTGTTTTCATTCAACAAAACCGTCCTTCAAACTACCTGATCATGAGCTTCCTCATGGACAAATGTAAAGAATGCACCTTTTTTTCAGCTCAAAGACCGAAGTTTGTCTTTGATTTTCACCTGAATGAACACTGCTGTCTGTTGAACTGGATCAGACTGTGTGTTTTCTGCTCCAGTCATGGCTGGATTAATCAGCTATGGGGCCCCTGAAACAAAAATACCCTGCTGGACTCTATTTACTCCCAACTTGTCCTACCCTGTGCACAGTGTACAGTTTTTCTGTGCTGGAATACTAAGTGACTTATTTAAGAACGCACAACCTGAGTAAGCAAAAAACCTGAACGCATAATGTCTTAGAACTAGATTAGACCTCAGGATTAGAAAATAAAGCAGGGGCCTAACTCAAGGACCTGATCACATATATTTCAAATGACATAAAATGAATGAACATGTGTGATCGTTAATGTTTCTAATGTCAGGTAAATCAAATACTTGTGTAGCAGTGTGAGGAAACTCCAGCTGCTGGGACAGAGACTTCCTGTTTCCAAATAAACCACCGCTCCCTTGAGGATGGCTGGGGTACAGCTCTGGAGTCTTCATGATGATGCTGTCCAGATCGCCAATCCAGTAAGGATGAACACCTGGTTACACACACAGCGGCAGCAGATCATATGAAATAACTCATTTATTCATGAAAATGATTTTCCTCAAAATGATATGGTAGAAAAAGAACCGAATCCAGCATTTAGACAGATGGATTAGGATGTACAGAGGCTTTTATCTGTCTTAGTTATACTAGCCGTTATACTTTCTTTCATTACAAATGCACAGTGGCTTCGACAATCTGTTCAATTCAATCTCACCCCGGTGGAAGTGGAAGCGCACCCCCCCTTCTCACATTTAAGACCACATTTCCCATAAGCTGTGTGGCTTCCTGGTGCTAAAAGGGTATTAACTCCTGGCCTCACACCTCCCTGAAGACAATAAACATATTAGAAACAATTTCCCTGTCAGCCTGTCTCTCCTTTCATCATCAGCACACGCTCTAAAAGCTGCAAGCCTCAGCAGCCCCCCCCCCCGCCTGTGCAGCTTTCTACACAAATCTGACATTCAAAATGAAATGCAGCAGAATTTATGACTCTCACTCCTCTTGATGGATGATAGATGGTTTTACAATTGAACAAAAACTGAATGATACACACTGGTTGAGTTGGAGCATGTCCTGTTGTTGGTCATCTGTTCTGGTGGTCTCTGCTCGGTCTTCTCCCAGCATCTCTCCTCATTCACCTCTGGGATGGGTAACTGTACACACACACACACAAATGTATGTCGAAGGGCCACACACAGGATACCTGCATAGGCGGCTTCCTTTTGTCCAAAAGTGGGGGTTTACCTTGAGGTGGTTGTTGTTGGCAATAAGTTCTTCATCTGTGTATCCAGGCAGTGACAGGGGATCAGATGGGGAGGCGAGAGGATGCTGTGGGCTTGTAGTCAGACTATGCGAATGGAGTTTGTCTGCGTGCGTGTCCTGAAGCACACAACACACCAGCAAGGAGAAATATTTCAACTGTGGCCCAACATGAGGGGAACCATTGGCAGAATGTACCTTTCAAGTTCATTCCAGCCTTACCTCATTTATTAGCTCACATAATCCTCGCTGTAAAAAATCTGCCTGTTCAGTACAAAGTGATATGTAGCTCTAATCATTGTAATAGATTACTCTGTTTGACATATGAAGTCGGTTCCCTGACTTGAAAGCCATGGCTCTGTATTATGATATTATTGTGTCTTTGGAACTAAGTGGGTGTTTCATCGCTGAAGGGATTTTAAAATCAAACAGAGACAGCGTTGACAACCGAATCAGCTGAGCCCAGTCGTCACATGTTAGGCATTCTTTCCTACAGCTCTCTTTCTCCATTTCTCCTTCATTTTGCCGTTCAGGATTCCACAGCCTCTTAAAAGTGACTCAAATAGACTTGGCAGGATGACAAGGTGTTGCCCTGCCACAACCACAGCAACAAAAATACCTCATATAATCCCTCTGTGGCTGCTGAGGAGCAATGAAAGCTCACCGTGCTGCGTTCAGGACTGATATCTACGCTACGATGACACATCCATACATACAGCACGTGCTGCTCGTTCGTGTTCATGCAGTTCCTTGTGCAAAGTAGTGTAATACCCACTATTTGTGAATAAAGCTGTTACGTTTCTACATTTGTTTTCTTGAAACAAAATTTTGAGATTTAATGAGGCTCTGATGTAACATTACATAATAATTCCCTAATTTTCCATGACCGGCTGAAGAGATTCCCAACTGTGCTTTGCTCCTGCTGTCAGTGATGTCAGAATGTATCAAATTCCTTGCCTGTTCCTGCCAGGGGGAATATTCCTTCCAGAAGTTATTCTAGAAATTCCAAGAGAAGTCTACAAATCATAGGAATGACAGTGAATTTTCTTCTTCTCAGATTCCTTTTTTTGTTGACCAAATTCAAATGTGTCATATTACTTTATGCGTGTTGCCATTTCTGACTGACTCCATAGAGCCTTGTGTGTGAGTGTGTGTGTGTGTGTGTGTGTGTGTGTGGGGGAGGACTGGGAATGTGATTGCAGCATGAGAAAAATGCCATACCCACACAGTGTGGAGAGGGCATTACAGTAGCTATACTGTCATTTTCAACCCAGTGGCAGTCTCTGGATGGTTTTGACTTGTTTATCTATATATTCAAATTAAATTTGAATTTCACTGAGCACATCACATGGATGACACTTTCATCAAATATTACTTGTTATTGTGACTATATGCATGCTTTTAGAATTCATGGTAGGATTTTCTTTTCACTTATTGACCTTACAATGCCTTGCTTTTTATTATTTATCATATTGATACGATTAAAGTAAATGAAAGGTATTTAACATGATATGCTCAAAAATGTAAGCAACATTAAGTGGAGGTTATGAGGATGTGGAGGTTGCAGTGTGACATAGTGAAGTTTAAGATGCATTAAGCTTAATGTGAAACAACTTTACGGTAAACGCACAATGTGCAGGTACTGTACTTCATCTAGTGATGTATTGTCATGGTCATCACCATGTACAAATTCAGAGATACATAGTTAAAAGTGTTTTGTTTGATTGGACTAAAGACAGCTGGATAGTGGTTTCTTAAAGAATTAGAAAAAGAGGCACAAAAGTCACACTAGAGTCCATCGCATGTGTCAGTTGCTGTTACCTCACTGTGGGCTTTTATGTGAATGCTCCTCATTCCCTCCCCCGCCATCCAAGCGCTGCCATTTAGAAACTGTCCGTTAAAGGGTGCCAGCTTGTCTGGGCTCGGGAAGCTGCAGCCTCTGAGGAGAAAACACACACGCACACACTCAGCTGAAGGTCCAAAAGTCTGTCACTGTTTTGTTGTTTGGCCTAGACAAGGCACTACCTCAGGAAAGTCATCTACGATGAGCTGTGTGATTATCAAAAAATACTGTAATAGTCAAAGGCTTTGGATTTGGATTACTCCAACTGATGGCATGTTTTTACCTTGGCCACATACCAGAAGCCTCCCAGAAAATGTCTTTATCAAATATTCTTTGATTGAGAGGAGAAGCTGCAGCCTATCAGCAACTGAAACCAGCGTACCACAGTACCTCTCTGTTAGGCCTGTTAATTATATGTACAAATGACTCTCTAACACTGAATTGTCAAGATGAAGGAAGTGTAATAAGTTCTAAGTGTCATTGACCAAAACAGCAGCTTTAAAATCAGAGCTCTCACTGCGGATTGAAGGTGCCATTGTCAGTTCAGCTGACTAGGCTCATACTAGGATGTGGTCACTCTGTTAGGTGACTGATAGGCTATTAACCTTACATCCAGTACTAATATTTGCTCTTGTTTTCTCAATTCTGCAATGTGATCACATCCCAATAAGCAAATTAGGTAAGTAGACTTTTCCACAAACACTCTTGATGAACATCTATGATGCACAAGGTGAAGGTCACCTGACAGACAGAGACAGTCGAAGGCATCAGAAGAATACTTTGGGGTAACATTACAAAGTAGATTAATGTAACTTGTACTCTAAGCCTGTATTAGGTAGACATTAGCACTACGTGTAAAAACACAGCCCCTTCATTCATTTGAAGGGGATCACTGCACTGACTCACAAGAGGTGCCAGTATAAGGAGCTCCAATAAGAAAATGCAGAATCATCCAGCAAAAAAGTTAAACCTGGCTGAATTTTAGCCCAAA
The DNA here is from genome assembly GCF_042242105.1 of Pempheris klunzingeri. Lineage (NCBI taxonomy): Eukaryota > Metazoa > Chordata > Actinopteri > Acropomatiformes > Pempheridae > Pempheris > Pempheris klunzingeri. The sequence goes on along the minus strand of NC_092012.1, from coordinate 29,887,702 downwards.
TGCAATGTAAAGTCATCCAGTAAAGCACAACATTGGTCAAACAAATGCTCACATGATAACTTTTCAGAGCTGCAAAATCGTGTTTCATGGTATCATAAATCACTGTGCAATGATGTTTGATAAGCATTCAAACAAACTATGTGTTAACACCAAGTAGAAACTGTCTCTGTGTCAGTTAGTCAGTTACTGCTTCACACTGAGGGTAGTTTACTACCCAAGTCCTGCCATCATTTTTCCAGCTCATTCCTGGGAAATAAAGCACTTAGAGTTGCGGTACTGTGTTTTATTACCTGTGCAGGTTACCTCCGTTCCTCCCCGTCTCCACATTAGTGTCTTTGTCCTCTGTCTGGACGCTGTTATCAGCCATTCGTGGCCCAGACACCTCCTCAGCGGGCCCTGTGGCTACACACATCCTCCAGATACTGCTCTCCTATAACGACACACACATATGCACACATGCATACACACAGTGAACTAGTATAAGGGTACCTCTATAGTAGGAGGTAAAAAGCAAGCTTTATGAGCATATCAACCTTCTGGCTGAGCGGAGTGACAGCAGAGGAAAAAGAAAACAGCAGTAAGGTTTTATGGGTGCCTGAACTTGACTGTAGTTAAGCTTATGGGGTGAAGTGGCTCTAAAGGGGACAGTATGTGGCCAGATGATTAAATGACATTACACACAGAATGGTTGTGTTATTTAAATAGGCACTAAGGTATCTCATTTATGTCAATTACTTTAAATATGGAGCAATCATTTCCCCAACGGTGAACATGCTACCACATAATAAAACAGAGAAACCCAGTAGTTAATAAGCATGACTACTACCTTAAATGTGCTCTTGCGTTTTTGTCTCTTTATTACAACATGACTTTATTCACAAAGACGTCATTCGGAAATCTCTGCTGGACTCTACAGGGTTTAGTCTCAACATAAAGGCCATTTGGGATAAAAGGATTTGGTTATGATATTGTTTCTTTCTGGTAGGTGATTAAAAGTGATTGATGTCCAGTCTGGCATAAATTAGCCCCAGAGGAAAAACACTGCTCCATTAAATTACTGTTGAGCTCAGCTTCAGTCAGGGTTGTTTAGCAGCCTCGGCTTGGGTCCATGGAGTGGTATGCAACAGCCAGCTGTAAAGTCTTCACTATGACTGGCATGCAGTTTCTATTGCTGATGATTAATATATTCCTTGTACAACAGAAAGAGAAGTTCCTACGACTGGCACATTAAATCTGTGTTATGTGGGATTGGATACTTTTTAGCCAATAACACATAAAAGCATGAAGCATGGCTGTAGTGCTGGCAGTGTTAGTTGGTCCATTGCTTTGGTTCAGACTGAAGTGTCAAATAGAATTGAGTGGATTGTCATAAAATTTAGGTCAGGTCATGTTTTCCTCACGATGAATTGTAATAATGGTGGTGATCCCCTGTCTTCTCATCTAGAGCCATCTTTGGGTCAAATTTTGAATTTGTTTGCGACCAAATGCCTATACAATGAATGACATTCCCATTAGCCTCATCTTTTGAGCTAATTAGCAAGTATAAGCATGTTAACATGCTAACTGAGGATGGTAACCATGGTAAACGTTACCTGCTAAAAGCTAAGCATGTTATCAATGACATTTTGAACATGTTAGCATGCTAATGTTAGTATTTTGCTTAAAGCATCGCTGCCATTTAAGACGTAGGATGCAGTCACTTCATCATTATTATTGTTATCATCTCATTTTAGCTGGTGCAAGTAAATCATGACCCACAGCTCTTTAAGAAAACAAGAGTGAGAGATTTCCTGATTGGAATGAAAATGTCTTACTACTGTACTGAAGTCAATTACTGAAGTAAGTTACTTTTTTTACAGCCCAAATAAACACATGCAGATAACACAATAAGATACATATACATACATGTTAAGAAGATAATATAAGAAGATTGTCTTGCAGCTTGCTATCGAGGGAAGTAAGTAGGAAGAATTCTGAAACTGCATCATACTGATTAATAGAAATGAATAGTTGTGTTGAGCAGAAATTCTCAAATAAAAAACTTAACATAACGTGATGAAGGCTGATGGAAGCAGATTTTTCTAATAGACCTGTAGTTCCTGCTTCAGTCTTCTCCAATGCAGACAAAGTCCAAAAAATGCCACTGAGTTAAGAAAAAAGTTTTCAGGCTTATTTTTATTTTGACAAAATGTAAGAAATATGCTTAAATCTTGTGTAATAATTCACTGGCAACTTAACTAATAATTCTAATTGGTCCATATCTGTCCAGATCTAAATGTTGGCTTAACATTGTTCACTTATCAGAAAACACTGGACACAGCCTAAACCGTGGGAATAAGCACATGCAATTATTATTCTCATATTAATTTATACTCATTATGGAAGGTAAGGAGAGTGATGAGTGACCAGTAGTCTGATCCTATTTGACATTAGTGGAATGCGCTGTGAGGCTATAGAAACAGCACAGCACAACAAACCCCATCTTTGTCTGAATGTTTGACATTCAGGCCGGCCGCAGCTCTGAATCTACCAACACACCAGTGCAGGGCATGTGATTATCATTACATTTAGACAAGAAACACTCCCCACAGAGCACAGAGCACAGCCTCAGCCTTGATACCATGCTAAACCTTGGGATATTCAAACAACAACACAGTCAAGTATGAAAATTGTTGCATGGGTTTATTGGAGGCTAAATAATGAATCTGACAGTTTTGAACAGTATGTTATATGGTGGATGTTTCAGTGAGTCTAAGCACAGTCTACACTCTGTAAGAATGAATTCCCCTTTAGTAAGAAGCTCATCCTCAAATCAATACACTGACTATGGCCGAAGGCTTCAACATACAGTACAAGAGAAGCCTGGTGACTATGATGCCCTAAACTTGCACTAAATTTATCACGCTTTCTGTAATAAAATATCGGAACACATCCATGTCACAATAGTTCTAAAACAATGTACTGTGTAACGCGTGGAAACAAAAACTTAACAGTGCAGTGACTAAGAGTGGTGAATTATTACAAGACTGTTTGCATCCGCAGAATAACGGCATTGGCAACAGCACTGTTGATGTGAAAACCACATAGGTATCAAGGTCTCATAATTACCAGAACTCTGATATGACATGAACGCATCATTATTCTATGTTTAGACAGGAGATTCTCAACCGAGCACTAGAACTTGCAAAATCACATGACCGCTGGAGAAAGCTGAGGGCATCAGTCAAAGCAAACTACTCTCCAACTTCTGCATTTCTGTCCTATTATCCCAGATATGTCCCTGAAATTCTTTAACGTGTGGTTCTGTCACCCAGCAATAGACGTCCAGCATCTCTGATCACGGTGTCCAGAGAAATGTCAGATAGTGAGGAGGGCTCGGCTCAGTGCCGTAGGAGAAAGACACCAAACATCAGCGTCGCACAAATGTCAAGCTAGGGGAGGCATCTGGAGATCGCCAAAGTCAGTAGGATCCATCCTCTAGGGACCATGAATGTCAGAGTTCTTTCCAGTCTGGACCAAACTGGTAGAGTGACCGTGATTGTCATTTCCACCTGTACTTTTTTAAATTCTGTTTACATGTCCAAAAAGCATAATTTTTCTCTTACTGTGTGCTGCATACAGTCCTTTCACCCTCTTGCTGAATGCTTTGTTTTTGCTCTTTGAGGCTCCCAACCTGAAAAGCCCAGTCAGTTCCCACAAACCTGAGCAGGCACTTTCCATCAACTCCCGCATCAACTCCGCCGTCTCCAAAGGGGAGACCCATCTCCAAAGGGGAGATACGTTAGCCAAGCAACATGCTAACACCATGTTCAACAGACTAACCTGCCAAATAAACAACAAAAGAACAACAACATAAAACACTGCAAAACTTACAGCTTCCAAATCTGAGGTCAGGTCGTCCAAAATAAAGTAAATCTGCAGGGTCCTCACCTCCACAGATGGTGGGAGGACATGGAGACTTGTGTGGGGTTTTGCAGCAAACAGGAGCAACAATTTGCATGCTTTGCTTGCCCCTTCGACATCTTTATACTAGGGCTATCGTTAGCTAGACAACAACAATGGTGGACAGTGAGGTGGATTCAGGTTGTCAGTGTGCAGCCTGCTGAGGGAATGAAGGAAGTCACATGTTGGACAGATTCCTGCATACGATGTTACAAGCGAGCACAAGCATGTTTTCTCACACGTTTACTAAAAGACAGAGCAGGAGAAGAAGAGAGAGGGTTGTCTCCTCTCATAGTTTGATGTCATGAAGCAGAGTAAGGGTGAGAACGTTCAGATAGTCTAAGAATATTAATTGATTATATTCATATGCAAATGATCACTCTAGTGCAAACTGCAGTCGTACCTTGATGCTGAAGGACCTTCTTATGCTCCTTTTATTCTCCCTGAGTGTGTTGCTGTGATGCACCTGGTTATCCGCCTCAGTGCCTCCTCTTTTCTCCAGGATTGATTGCTGGGTTGTCCTCCATTGTCCATTCTCTGTATCTATGTAGCGCGTTTGATCCCCAGCAGTCACGTCTGCCTTCCAGCCTGGACCCCATGTCCTGCACCCGTCTGACACTTCCCCAGTATGCCGCTCCTCTGGATAGTCATCGTTAGTCTTAGAGTGACACAGGATCAGGGACCTGGACAGTCAGGCAAAGTCAGAAAGCCAGTGTCAGGACTTAAATGATATAAATAGCATTCTTGCAAGACTGTAAAATACTGTAATGCAGCTCTAAAAGTCATACTGATGTGCCAATACATGCTGTATATCAGAACTGAAAACTGAAATGAATAAGCAAACTTTCTCATTCAAAATCTCTACAAAATCAATATGTATGTATATTCTAGACTATAAAATTACATCATGAAGATTTACATTAGCGACCTAACTCTGAGTGACCTAACTTTATGTCTTGAGCTTCCTGTGCACCCCTGGCTGTGAGCCTTTGAGTGGTGCTGTTACCTGGAGAGCATCGCCAGCTTCTTGGAGCGATGGTTGTGGCTGCTGTTGGGGTTGTTGTTGTTGCTGCTTTTCCCTTGGTCCCTGCGTCTCCTCTCCATCCTCCTAGCAGCCGCTGTGCTGGCTTTCCTCCTCTGGTGGGAGTATCTCTGAGGCATGGCCGTCAGTGTGTGTGTATGTGTGCGCGCCGAGAGCTCGGGAACCAACACACCCCTCCCAGCCGGCCTGAAGCCTAATGGAGAGGGACGCTCTGGAGGGCAATTAGAAAATTCAGTTAGGACATTCTGACTGCATCTGTGTGTGTGTGTGTGTGTGTATGTGTGTGTGTTCTGAGAAACTGCTGAGGCAATTGCGGAGGACAGCGGAAATAAAAGCGCTTTTCTTTCCCTTCTTTGAAAAAACATGACAAAGTTTTCCTCAGTCCTCATGACTGCAGCTTAATAAAACTATTGTTGAGAGAAACATATGGATACACACATACACACATACACACATAAAATGACGTCCCGTGTCTGAAATGACTGAAGCACCCGGAGCATAGACACAGCAACAACAACTGGTGAGGTAGAGGAAGCTCGTAGATCATACATAGCTCATTTCATGCTTTAATGTACACACAATCTACACTTTGTGGGAACAGATAATGGCATTAGCCATGTTGCGCTGGTCCCATTAACCGACTGGAATGAATGATGGTCTGTAAACTTCAATGCCTCACACTCCAGAGAGCACTGTAGGATAACCCTAAAGTGCATTATACACGTTAGCGTAGATGGCCTCTCACATTTGCCATGGACACTTAGTAAACAATGTGCAGAAGCTCGCTCAACCCATAAGCCCTTTGGTCTGACGTCATTATCTTGCTATCTTGTCTCCCAGTCCTCACAGTTGCTTCCTGATTGGCTCAGAGGGTTTGAGCAGTTCTCCAGCTGCATGTGATGTAGATGCGTTGATTGCTTCAGACTTTCCATTTCTCTTGGTTGGGATCATTTTACTTTGTCTGAATATTAATCAACTCAACCTTTGTGATGGCTGCAGCTGTAGCTTTTGTTGGTATAATAGGCCTCTCAAAAAAGGTTGGACGGTTTTCCGGTGCTTCCAGTATTTGTATTAATCTAAGCTAAACAAGTCTAATGACGGACAGAGACAATTTGATGTTTTAGTCGTTTGAAATGGAAAGTCTTGCTCTGGTGATGTTGTTGTCTGCCTCCTTGTCGCCACAACTTTTTTGGCTCGGACAGGGCCTTCACTTCTCCATTAATCCAGGCTTTCTAGTTGGGGAATGAGTTTATTGTCTTTGGGATGGCATCGTATTCCAGCAGAGTGGCGGCATCTCTAAGTGTGTGTCAGTCTGTGCACTCAAAACAGCCCTGTAGAGCTCCTGCATCTTGATCTGTTTTTCTGATGGTTTAAAGTCTGCGTAAAGCAGTAATAGATACGTGTTATGGATTTGTCACAACAGAAAAAAATATCAAGCGTCCAGCCAAATGTGCATGATTTAAAAAGTTTTGATTTAAAATGATGTACTGTATTATCTGCTCAGAAATGCTGGGGGTGTGTCTGCTGAGGGTGAATGGGATTTCTGTGAGATTGATAAATGCTATTTACTTCCTCTTCATTTGTCTTGTTTTAATCTGTTCATTCTCTGATTCTTTTTTTTTCATGGTTCCACTGGTTCATTTCCAGCTCTACCTTTAAGCCTGTTAAGTCTGGATCACTTTAGACTTGATATGTTTATGTCTCCTGCTGCACTGTTAGCTTAACCACGTCTAACATCACCAGTTTAGCCTTTTTCACCGCAGTCAACCCTGATAGCCCTGATAACCAGTGCTACAGTAAAAACAGTTCTGAAGTTTGTTTGATTAAAATCACCAGCTACAATAAAAATACGATCCAGTTGGTTTGTCATATGACTGATGACCTCATACAGGTCCTGGAGCATAGACTGTATATAGGAAGTGAATATAACCACCGTGACATCACCCACTGGTTTGTGGACTGCCACTCCAAAGACTTGAGTTTGGCTTTATGGGCGTCACCATCTTAGCTTTTTGGTGCCAGAAGTGACCTTCGTTCCACGAGGACTGCCTCTGATGGGTTAGGAGATATTTTACTCTACATGTGACCATCATTTACAAAATGAAAATCATGCTTTATTGAAAAAGACTTGAAAGTAGTGATGGAAACCAGAACTCAAAAGGAAAGTGCTCACTGAGGTAATAAATCAAGTGAGAAGCAGGGTCTTTTTCTCATACACCATACAGTCAGTGACGTCGCTCCCTGCTGGCCATTAGAACGAAAGCTGGTTCAAGGCACTTTGCACTGGTGTCACTTTTCAGACAGTTTGTGGTCTGGAGGAATCTTTCTGGGGCGGCCACAATGCCTGTGGTGGTGTTTGGTCTGACTGGGTGGTCGCAAGAAGCCATGGTCAGTGAATGGTGCACGTGCCATCACCCCCATGGTACATACCAGCCTGTTTTCCTCAGCTCCCTTACAGTGATGTGGCAGTCCACATGCTGACAAATGCCTCTCTGTGCTGTGAATATTACAGCATGCAGGTGGAATATTACACACTTCTTCAAACAGAAGAGGCTGCGTATAATGTGCTGAGTCTAAGCTCTCAGTTTTATCTGCATCTCTGCCACTTAAATGAAAAGAAGTCATTTCAGTGCATTCCGAAGGTTGTACTATTAGGACTTTATTCAATAAATAACTGCACTAAAGTGGCTATTTTCTTTCCTGGTTTTCCTGGCTACATCAGTGGCTTTGATCCTGGAAGTGTGTTAGCAATCATGGAGCATTAGTCTGCTTGTGGTGTTGGCCCGACAGACAGGAAACGGAGACATGGATCTCTATGCTGGAGGCCTATAAGCCCCATAGTCTCCATCTCTTCCTCTCTCTTCTCCTTTCTTGGGCTTACACAGTGTCCAGCTGAATGTATGCCAGCACAGCCACTTACAGTAGTAGGACGGAAATCAATCTCAGCTACTGTCTCTAGAGCCGCTATTGAAACATCTCATTCACTCTGAGCACCAGGTGAATGTAAACACAAATGGGAGTTACAATAAAGTCAGGTCAGCTGTGCGGCACTATAGCAGCCGTCTCTGTTCTCAGTTCTGGTGCTTGAATTTAGAGATAAACTCTGCAGCTGAAATGAGTTCTGTATGCTTAACACAAATACTATGTCTGTACTGCACACTGCTAAAAATGCACTGTACTTCTGGCAGTACGTTTACTGAGACGGTGTACTTAGGTTCATTTATGAGGTACTCCTCTAAAGTAAACCATTATTAACCAACCAGTACTACCATTTAGGGAATCATTGTACTTTTTCACCACTATATTTCGATGTATTCATTATAATCTGTCACTGGTAAATATATAAAATCAACTAAACGAGTTAAAAAGCAGCTAAAGGATGTGAATAATATTTATCAATAATCTTTTATTTGGTAATCATTCAGCAGTTGTGCAGAACTTGACTTCTGGGTTCTCCTCTAGACAATTCAGCCCTACAATGTAACCCTGCTTATGAGAAGGGTTGAGATGGTCGGGGGTGAAACACCACCAGACTGAAAGACTGAGGCTAGTTGGTGAGCTGTGACAATGGACAGGCAGGGTTGAATGACATGTTTTAGACAACAGAGAGCAATAGTCACAATGAACACACACACACGCAGAAACATAATTAAATAAAAAGTCAAATGTAAGACAAAAATGGAAGTGCTTACATGTGAATTCTATTTATTATACAATGTTTCTTGTTTGTTTTATCCACACTTACACAAACATTTTAAATGATCATTTATGATTTTAGGGGTAATTAGCAAGCTTCACCATGTGAGTTAGAGAAAGGTAGTTCTTTTTTCCTCATTTGGGACGGCCATTGTTTTCCAGAAAGTAGGGTACACAGGGTATTTCCATGTAGGCTGCGTGTTGGTTAGCATGTACATTTAAAGCCCAGCTTCATAAAAAGCACTTGTTTCAGAGCCTTCGGGATGTTGACTGCCTCCTGTGATGTCAGCAGAAGCACACAGAGAGTCCAACTTTCCTCTGAGACACTCTCTGCTCTGTTGATGTAATGGCACACAGCAGTAACACTGTTTAGTATGAAAACTCGGAGTGAGAGGAAAAATGGTGGGAGGAGGAGAGGGAGAGTAGCGCGGGTCACGTTGAAAGGTGTGTTTAAGATAGAAGCTCAATAAGAAGGGTGCATTCACATGTTTGCAAATTCATGCGTGTGTGTGTGTGTGTGTGTGTGTGTGTGAATGTGCACATGTCCTCATAGAAACCATACTCTGTGCCTCTAGCAGGCAGGGACTCCAGCCTTACAGAACCTGATTGAGAGAAAGCAGAGGGCGGGGTGGCCGTGCAGCTGAACAACGTGTGTGTTGTTTGGAGTTTTCTCAGGGGATTTTTCCAGTCTGTGAGACGGAGCAGAGACCCACACAGGACCGCCAAGAAAGCCACCTGAAGGGAGTCTTGCCACAAATGAATAATGAAACACTTTTAGCCCAGTCTTTAAGGGGGCACAACTGATCTTGATTTCTTGCTCTGCAAATGATCTCGCCTTCTCGTGGGAGGCTCGGCTAGTCTGGCCTCTGCCGTTCAGCGTGGACAGACAACAGCATGCTGCGCGCGGCCATGTGGTCGTATCTAAGCTCGGGCACGGCGGCGCGTATGCGTGGCTGCGGGGAGAGCAGAGAGGAAGCCGTGCCCACTGATGGTTGGCCTCACTGGGCTATTTGTGCTTCAAAGGTCGCCTTAGAGTGGACACATAAACAATGTTATGTAATTTTCTGCTTTCATGAGGGACCTCTGTGTGCAAGTGGGTCCATGAATCCACACACACACACACACACTTTGGTTATTACACACATCCACCCCTCAGGCCAACAAGTGCATCATTTAACTTCCCTGCTCTGCAACTAATTTTGATTGTTACGCAACACTTACACACACACACACACACCCTCAGAAACAAGATTCTCTCCCTGTCTTTCCTGTCATATCAGATCAATAGTCATAGATGTCTAAATGGATGCTAGTTTGAGAGACACGTGGTTCAAATAATTATAAGCTTGCACTGATGAACATCCCAGTTAAAAACCCTTCAATGCTGCAAATGGAGGTCTCACTCACCGTAGTTGATCATGCTGTCTTTCAGCCGGCTTCCACAGTTTCTACTGAAGGTGCAACGCTGGGTCCCAAAGGTTGGATTCACTCCAGATAGACAGGCAGAGGTCCAGACAGAACATCAGGACAAAAGGGGACACATTACTCAGAGCATTGCTTCCTCGCTGTGATTCATCAGGGGTAATGTGCCTGTACCTCTCCTCCTCTTCCTCCTCCTCCTCCTCCTCCTCCTCTGCCCTCCTCCTTGTCTGGAGAACACAAGAGTGTGTCTCAGTAAGGCACGGCTCCCCGAAATCACTGCCCCTTTCCTGTGAGCCAGCTCCAGAGAGGGAAACACACTGCACTTAGCTGGGCCTGACCTCACACCTACTTTGCATTACACACTGGTTGTAGTCTTTTACAGGGTTCTGTGTGTGTGAGTGTGGAGAGAATGAATAGATTCTCTGTGGCCCCCTCCAGTTTACACATAAACATAAACCCCTCATTTGAGGGCATGAGTGTGTGTGAATCTAGTTTTCAGACTGGTTCAGTGTTGTTTGAATGGCAGCATGCACAAATCTGGGCTGATTTTAGTGGAAGCTGTGGGTGGAGAGACTCACTGTGGGTGAACTCAGTTTTCTTTAGACAGGCTCTGATGGGAAGTGAGGCCTTTATCTGGTTTGGTGTGTGGTTTAGGATATGAAGGAACATTAAATGTGGGCTATTCTCATACCCTGAGAAAGATTCTTAGGCTGCTGTCAAACTATTGTGTGCCATGATAGCCACATGCATTCATTTGGTGAGATCAAAAAAGATTTATAACTGTTGGATTAGTTTTGAATTACATGTGTGGGTGAAATAGCAGTGAAAGTGAAACGTCCTCACCACTCTCTAAAGATATATATACATACATACTACACACATATTTTACTTAATGTGTGACTAAAGTCCAAGTCACAGAGAGATTATTTTCCATTACAGTCTAGAGGTTAGAGTTTTGGCTTGTGAAGGTGATGTTGGTTGGTGAAAGCAACCACAATTTATCTCCATTTTGTCCCTGCCTAGTGAACATCTACATCTTTTAAACTGCACACCTCCAATATGTAATGCATGCTCACTGAACCTGCATTTATTGTTTTCTTTTGGCCACTTAGGGGCAGTGGAAACACATCTGACATTTCATATTGAGTTGTTTGGAGGCTAATACTCAGCTCCCATTAAGTTCTGTTTTTGGTCTCCATCAACTCCTTGGGAAAATATCTGTATCTTTAACTGCTAAATGCTCCACCATGTTGATCAGCCAGTCTCTAACTTTGCCTTTCTCCTGGTTAGTGTGCTACAGCTGCCTGCTGCTGAGAGTGGGACTGATGAAAGCAGTGAAACTGAATCAAAACAGGTAAGTGGTGGGCTGTACAAACCAAAACAGTGAGGTGAAAGACACTAAAATGCCTTGTGGAGCTCGGGGGGGAGTAATACATCTCTGTGGGTTTGGCAGTATGACTGACTCCTTTCATCTTATAGTCATTTGACCCATTGTTAGTAAAAAAATATTAATTATGATATAAAGCTCCTCCATTACACTAGTACTAACCATGACAAGTTAATTGACTTGATTAAATTCAACACTGACCTCCAGATAGAACTGTATAAAATAGGAAAAACTGAATTATTTATATATATAAAACTCCTTGTCTATACAGCAAACTGTATACAGTCTGTGGTGCATTCAAATGCCATGTGTTTTGTTGTGCCTCCCTCTAGTGGCTCACCTGTGTCCTCATGGTTGGAGGCGACATCAATGACTTCCTGTTCAGGGACCGGACTCTTACAGGTGCTCATGTACCTTTTGGATGTTAGATTGTTAGTTCAGATTGTTTGATTCACCTGCTTCATTTTCTCAATATGATTGTTATCTATTGCTATTTATGCATGTTCCTCATATATATATATATATATATATATATATATACATGTGCAGTGCAAATGTTTAGTTTAGCTGCTAACAAAATAACATATTGTTTTAATCGCATACCAAACAAGTGAAAAAAAAAAGATTTGTAATTATATTCCACCTTAAAAAGAAAATTAAAATAATAATAGCTGCACAACTTTTGTGTAACTATTAATTCTCTATAGGAGTATGTAAATAGTAAAAATGGGAGGATTGTGTAAAAAAAAATATAAGACAGAAACAGTGAATTGTTCATGGTAGTGTATAGAGTGAGACAAGGTGAGACAAGTTTGACAACAACTACAGCAAAAATACTGATGTTTTTGTTTCCACTCAGGGTAAATTATCAGTGCATATCCCAATGATGTGCCGGTGTTCAGTTACACCACTTGCCCTCATCAGTGCTAACTCTACTGATTATCTGAGATGAATGTGTGATACCTCTGTGACACATGAGCTGTGACTCACCTCAAGGAAATGGATCCTGTATGGGACGTGGCCATGAAGGTGAATGCACATTTGGTAAATATGACATGGTCACGTGATATTTTTAGGCTCAATGAGCAGTTCAGGATCCCCTGACCTCCATTAAACCACTGACAAAATAGCAAGTATAGCCTATTGTTCAGGTGTGGTGTCACTGGCCACTTAATACCTGCCAGTGAGTCATTGCACCATGAGGATGTAATATGCAGGAGGCTCAGATCCCAGCCTCGCCCATGCAGTCACCTCAGCCAACCATTAGGAGTCACCACTGCAGCGACTATGATGTGACTTGGCTTCCCACCTCTGTTGAGTAAAAAGTATTTTCTCTCTCAGTAATCCAGTTTTTATAATAACAATTACCCTAATGCTGATAATGATGTTACAATATTATGATGGCTGTTGTTCCTAAACATTTTAACTTTATGGCTGAAAAACCAAGCTTCCTCTGTCAGTGTGGTGAATGGCTTCAATTACCTTAGAGCCTCATAACCATTAGTGGCTTCCTTGTTTCACCACAGATATTTTGACTTGTGATAATAGGAAAAGCACAGGTGTTACTCACAATGTAACTGTTGGCTCTGTTCTATTCAAGTATCGCAGTAAGACATGACAGTTTGACAGTGAGCCAGCATGCACGATACCAGGAAGCTGAAACTGAAGCAGCTAAATGGAGCTCAGACATCATTTATTGTATCGTTTACACCTGTGCTGTTCTTACTGTGAATGTCTGCTGTGAAAAGGGCCAATAACTGTGACTGCACTATGAGTACAGATCCCCCATCTTCCAATTTTAGGTACAATTTTAGAGAAAATGGTCTGCATACAACAATTTAGTTTCCTTAACTCAAACAATCAATTGGAAATGTGTCAGTAGTCATCAGCAGATAATGATATTAGGATAGATCTAAAGACTTTTGGAACTACATTCTTTTGATACAGATAATCAAAAAAACCCTTAAATAGACCGAGGCAACGCATTGGACTATCTGAAACTGCTTTTATGTGGTTGGCCTCTTATCTGACAGACCATTCTTTGACGCACTATATGATGATTTTGCCAAACGCTCTAAAATAATTTGTGGCGTTCCCCAAGGATCAATTTTAGGCTACTTACATTACTTACATCTATATGTGTTACCCCTTGGTGATACAATCCGGACACAGTTGTTATGTGGCCATGCCTCAGAAGGACACAGAACTCCCTCCCGCACTACAGTGAGTGAGTAGTAACCTTGTTTCCCTTCATTTGCATAGTGTGACCTCCCCCGCCTACTCATTCACCTGCCAATCAGCCCTGTGGTATAAATACTCCACTCTTACTCTGCCAGATCTTTCCATTTCCGGCCTGATTCTGGTGGCAGTATCTTCACTCAGCAACCCAGTCCATTCATCACCGGCAGCCGAACCAAAGCTTTCCCTTCCAGAACAATATTCCGGGGCTCCTAGTGAATGCCAGATTTTACTCACTCAGTGCTCCCTCAACTTCTCCAGCCTTCCTCCTTCCCTTTAGAGCAGTCACAAGTGGCTGACATCATCTCCCAGTTCACTGGTAGAGCCAGGGACTGGGCCATAAGAGTAGCCTGAGCCTACTCTTCACCACTGAACTCAAAAAAGCGTCCTGTGCAACTGTGGGAAGGAACGCAGCTCAAGGCTTGTTTAACTTGTCTCGAGGAGGGATAAGAGTGGTCGATTGTTCCACTGAGTTTCAGACAGGGTTTGTGGAAAATGAGTGGAATACTTCCTCTCCTTGCGATGCCTTTTATCATGGACTGTCTAATCTCTGTAAGGACGAATCGGCAACGCGGTAGCCACCCTCCAACTTGGATTCTTTCATTGCTCTTGACATCAGCATCGGCGGGTGCCATAGGAGCTTAGAAGTTTATTGTGTGCGTCATACATCTGGGTTCATGGTTGCCAATCCTCTGAGCCATTACACCCTTTTTAAGCATACTAATAGTATAATTTGCCTGGATGTCATAAAAGGTTTTTACAGCTCAACTGGGGTAAAACTGAAATTTTAGTTCAATGATTTAAGGCTTAGAGGAAGAAACTGACTCCAAAATTCTATTCTCTAGGACTTTGACTTAGAAGCAACCCTCAGGATTCATGTGGGGGGTCAACAAATCTGCCTTTGGGTCTCTCTCTGAGCGACACAGACAGACTAATGCACGCTTTCATATCCAGAAGGCTGTAGCACACTCTCCCATCTGGTCTACCCGAAACGATTAAATTAATTGTTGATTCAGACCTGTGCTGCTAGAACCAGAAGTGGAGAACACATTAAACCTATTTTAAAATTCATACACCGAGTTTGCACCAGCCTAACATTGTCTATGCAGAAAAAGACTGGAACTGGAACGCCGAGCCCCCTGAAATAACGCTTCCCCCTCCACGCACTCACTGGAATGCATGACCACGTCTACTCTGCACATGTTTGCAGTAATGAGCAAGAATTTTGCCCCCGTAAACTCCGACTTGAGCACATGCAGTTTGAATTTCCTGCCCTGTTACAATGCAACAATAACGTAATTTTCCAGAAAAATAAATAAATAAATGATAGTCTCCATAAAGTGGATTAGAGATAAGGTTACAACCACCAGGAACTATGTCACCCTGTTTCCCATTGATATATATTACAATTATAGGGCAGAAATAGATAGAATAGATTTAACTTGGATATGTAACCGTCTGTGGTTAACTTTAGGAGTTTAAAAAATACCACATGGCTTGTAAATGTTATGCTATCTATTACGTTGTTAGAGTAGATGTTTCATTTCTTTCTATGCTGGATGTCCCAGTGGAGAAATGAACTCAGCCACAGTGATCTAATAGCACACAGTAGACAGGCTCTGCTTCTGTACTGTACTGTGTGAAGGAAATGGACCACACCTCAGTGGGAAAATAGGGTAAAAAACATCCTCAGTAAACAGCCTGAGAGCAGGAAACCCTCTCTGTGGCCCTGACCTGACAGCGCTTCACTTCCATCTCTGGGCTGCGCTGACAGACACTGAAGGGCTGGGCAGAGCTGGGCCTATATTCATAATCTCCCCTCCCTCTCTCTGATCTCAGATGGAACACAGTAGTCTTACTTTGTACCTCTGTCCAAGGCTCAGAATGGAATTTCTTCTTTTTCTCTTTCAGGCTTTGATAAAGAGTCATTTCATGTTCATTTCAAATGAATGACAATTTATTTTGTCACACTTTTCATCCAATTTGGAATCTATAATCCTCCTGACCAGCTGTCCTTGTTTAACCCCACTGTTGGGCTGCGATCGTGCCTTCTTCTGTTGCACTAGAATGTTAATGACTCAAAAACTCACAGTGTGTAGAGTAGAGTTGTTGGCTTTGCTGTTGGTGACCTGCCAACAGTTTAACATGTTTCCAGTAACCAGTGGCACAATGACAAGGACATGATCCCACATCGCTGTGTTCACCCTGACACATTACCAGACCAAGTGCTGGTGACTGACCCCGGGGGTTTTGCCCCTCTGCCAATACTACTATCCCTTTGCAAATAGTAGGTAGAACCTGACACACACCCAACTGCTTATGAACACTTTAAAACATAAGAAATACTAGAAGAAGAACATGAAAAGCCAAACCTTGAAGCTTGTTGTTTCAGCAAGTGTTACAGAAGTAAGAAACCCTCTTTAAATCACATTACAGTGTAACCTTGATCGGCAGAGTGCTTGTTCATTAGATAAAGACACTGTCAAGCAGAGGAATAACCTGGATTGGTCATAACTGGTGATTTTGTGTAAATCCCACAGTTTATTTTGTGCTCACTGTGCCTTGAGCCCCCTCTGCTGTCAAAATTAG
The DNA here is from genome assembly GCF_042242105.1 of Pempheris klunzingeri. NCBI lineage: Eukaryota > Metazoa > Chordata > Actinopteri > Acropomatiformes > Pempheridae > Pempheris > Pempheris klunzingeri. The sequence goes on along the minus strand of NC_092012.1, from coordinate 29,871,386 downwards.
ATCATGAGCTCTGAGTTTTCCATTTGCACTGTCTTTGCACCAGGTTTATTGATGAGAATAATTGCTTGTATATTCAAAACAATGCAACCCGGTTTGTGCAGTAGTGGCTGTAAAATTCGCACTCAGTGTTTTCCTCTGTAAATATCAGCCAGCTGGCTTCCTTCAGTCCTGCAAAACAGGCGGTGGTGGAAGAAGTATTCCAATTATTTAGTTTAGCAGAAATCTGAATGCAGTAAGTACATGAGTAAAGGTACAAAAGTATTAGTAGGAGAAACAGTGTCAAAAGTAAAAATATTTCTCTCAGTGCTATATCATTAGCATGTTCACCTGGTTCAGGTGAGCATGCATGCTGCTTTTTATACTTCACACTATACTTCTACAAGCAGCATCATATTTTATGTTCTGATTGCATGTTTTGTTTGTAAAATCATGAAATCTGAAAAATACAGTAGCCATTAACTGAGGCTGTTAGATAAATGTAGTGGAGTACAAAGTACACTAATTGTCTCGGATACGTAGTGATGTAAATGTGTAAAGTTGCATAAAATGAAAAGTGCAAGTACCTCAAAATGTAGTTACAGTACTTGAGTAAATGTACTTAGTTACACTCCACCACTGGGGACAGTGTCTGCCTGGAAGGTGCAGTGTGTGGGTGACATGAGGGGGAAGGAACTGGGCTCACATGTAGCAGGGAAGCATGACGTCACACCCCTTGAATGTTACTGCTGGTTCACATTAACTTGTACACACACTCACACACTCACGTGCTCACACACAAACACACACACACACACACACACACACACACACACACACACACACACACACACACACACACACACACATAGTCCTTTAGCTCACCACATGGACCTTCCTCATTGATATCCATATTGCTTATATGCTTGCAATCAATTGATGACTGAAATGCTTGGCTATGTTGAAGGTCCAGTGAGGAGGGTTAATTTACAGTTCAAAAGAGGCTAGATTAGGAAAATCTCAGACCTTTAAGACATATGTCTGCTAGCAAACTTAATACTTGAATAGTTTTATGGTATTTCGGATTGTCAGACCTGTTAAACAGATTCTATGAGACTTTGTCTTATACAGAGCAAGCTGTACAAAAGATGCAGTCAATCAATCAAAAGAATGGACACCTGCTAAATGCAATTAAACACAATTTCATTTAAGAAAGATTCAAAACGACAACACAACATGAGTGTGACCGGTGCACTTTCTGAGCTGTGGACTTCAGGAGACCATTCACCATGGTGCTGTACACATTCTGCTACCCCAGAACTCAAAAATCCAGTTGTAATAGCTTCATTATTTAAGTTTTGTGCAAACATGTTACATATTCCTAAATTAATGTGGTTTATCAAATTACCACGCAGCACATCTGGGCCGAGGTTGTATTCTAGCAGGGAAAACTACACTTTTTGCTCTGAGAGAGAGAGGAACAGGGTGTTAGTAAGGGCCTGGCAGCTCATTTCTGTTCTGTGGCCTCCTAACAGGTTAAAATATTACAGCTTTGGGGTTTTTTATTCTGGGAGATACAGAACAGACATCTGGAAGGGAAGCTGATGAAGCTTTTATCATATGACTTAATGTCCACCTAGGGTGAGCTGCATATTTTTTTCCAAATCAACATGAGGAAATATAAGGAGACAACATGCCTGAATTTGAGGTAAATGGTTATGTTTCAACAACTTTGCAGTATTCTAAACTTAATCCATGTCTGATTTCTGGATATTTTGTTGCTGTGGCTGTAGACTCTTAGTCTCGTTCTTTCACTGAAGTTGTTTTAGCAGTTAGAAGGAAAAGCAGTAGGAGCTTCACTCTTTAATCAAGAACTGCTGCTATCTGCTATTTAAACACCCTGGTGACGGTAATATCCCCCACCCTCCACCTGGCTTTAGGACAAGAGGAAGTCAGGATAACAAATAACCCTTTGCCTCTCCTCCCGGTAGAAACAGGATATGTGAACAGTGCTCACATCACAGGGAAATCACACACACATTTTCGTCTCGCAGACATTTCTCTCACACACGCTTTCCCACAGTATGGAGGGATGAGATGATCCCTGCTGAAGTCAAAACAGTGACAGCAGAGGTGGACTGATGCACAACACAGTGTAAACATGTGTGTGTTTGTGTGTGAGGACAATAGCAAGCAGGGTGGGGTAAGGACAGGATATGAAGTGTGCTTTGTGAATTGAGAGTGCATTTTTGTGAACAATGTGTATACTGTCTGCTCATCAGGAGGAGGAGAGGCAACTGCTCTGATTCCAAAAAAAGATCCTGAAACTATTATGGCTCAAAGGTCAGCGTGTGGGTGTGAAAGCATCCAGCCGACCGTCTCTTCCCCGCAGGCAGGTCTAAGAGAAAAAGAGGGTCTCAACATGGCTAAGGTAAAAGGTCAGTCTTGTACTGCGGTGGGAGCCAAAGAAGGGCCGGGCCTGGAATTAAAAATGGACTTGAGAGACAGCCAAGTTTCCACATTCTGCGGCTGAATGTGAACGGAGGGTGTTTTCAGTAAAATAGAGCAGATGTCAAGGCTGGGGAACAACTGTTTAGTTCCATCACCTGCAATAACAGCAGAGGATCAGCTCCCATCGCTGCTCACGGCCGCATCTGCTGGAAGGTGCCATGTGAATGCCACCACTGAGTGCATCATGGGAAACTTGTTCCGCCTGTTCAGCCTCTGAATGCTAATGCTAGCCAGTTAAGGGTTTTGCTTTGACCGTTAATGGTTAATTGCGGGTGGGACGTTCAGCTCGACATTTTTGTGCTGGTGTGTGTGTCTGTGCACTTTTTGTCTTTTGTGTACATGTAACTTTTTGGCATGGATCCTACAGACAGCTTTAGAAATGAAGGCCAAGAGCTGTATTGGTCCTAGATAAGACACTACTGTCATGAATTCCTCCTGACTCTTCTTTATTCTGGCATTTTTCTATCGACGCACAAGGCACCTTCCACAGCAATATTAGCAGATCAGAACAAATGTTCTGGCCATCCCTCCACTCCAAACACTTTTCATTCCCTGGTGGTCAAATACTGTCGTCCCTTTAGAGTCTCTAGTATATTGGATATCTGTATTGTCATGGCTACAATAATAAAAACAGTGTTACATTCTGGAATCGCAGTTTTGTTGGGTTTCGGCATCAAAACTAAACGGTGAAGTCTTGGAAAAGGTGATGGTTTGCGTCCAAATATGTAAGTTAGTTGGGTTTCACTTTTGGTTTCAGGTCTCAACCGTCCTGCGTCTGACCCACACGTCCTCCCTACACAGACTTTCTAGTTCTTGACTTCATCGCCCTTGATCATCTCATCAGTGAGAACCGTTTGGTCACGCTCACTAGCTCTTCTGTCATGCTGACCCGACCACTCTCTCCCGCTCTCTCTCACCCCTTTCCCTGCCAGTTCCATCGCCTGACCTGCTCCACCCAATTACTCACCTGCTCCCTATTCCCTCTGATTACTCTAGCAGTATTTCTACCGACCCACTTCCCCCAGTCAGATTGTCTTATGCACTCCATAAGTCTTCTCTGACTTTGATTCTCCGCCAGCTCCTTACCTGGTTACATTTGCCTCTTGTTTGCCAAACTGTCTTTGACCTGTTTTGGGATTAAAGAGTTTGGACTTTGCTCTCTGCTTTGTGTTGTGCTTGTGCTTGTGCCTGTTCTGCGCCTGAATGGTTATAGCTACAGTCCAAACACTACTTTAACAAGTAAGAATGACTGTAGGCTTTAGCATGGATAAGAATAACTTTTCGCTCTCAAAGCCACCTACTTTAGTTAAATATTATGACCACCAAAACTGAAGATGATTCAAACTTGAATATCCAGGCCGCCAAGGAGAAACAATTAAGCCTAAATGGAATTAGTCTGTCCTATCAGGTTACATTCTGTCATATGATCCAATTTATCATCTTGAATTTCCTTTAACCGATCCAGTTTGACCTAACCTGACTTTTTTTCAGACTAAATCTGTTACTTATAATATTAGAGAAGGTGCTGAATCAACAGTTAGAGGCTAAGCCTGCCCGTTTTGATCCGTCCTGCTGATTGTTGCACGCAATAGCTAACAGATTATTTCCCTCCTGTAAGACTTCTATCTCTATGAGTGTCAGTGGATCAATGGCAAATAACGCCAAAATCTAAATTAAATGTGCTAAGATTGAAAAAGAAAGGTTTGTATTAACTGTAATATTAAATTTTTTTCTGCAATACTATTTTTCTGTCATTTGTGACCAGCCCACTCTGACTTGGACTCATGACTTCAGTATATCCAAAGTGTTGGCTACGGCCCTGCAGCCATTATGTAACAGTGATCAACTGTGTAAAAGTGAACTGTAATACATAAAAGAAAAGAGCTTCCTCCTAAAAGAAACAAATCATTGAGGACCACAGAACCTTTGTGACTCAGCATGGTGTCACACACACACCAAAAAAAAGTTGAGGAAACCTTTCTGTACTTGAGGCCTCAAGTCACCTGTTGGTGAATGAGAGGAGCATTATTGTGTGTGTGAGGGATTTTGTGAATCCAAACATTTGAAGCATGATAACATAGCAGTAGTGTTACATGACACTGTGTCTCTCCTCTGAAGTGTGTGTGGCATTCCCTCTGTCATAGCCCCTCTGTCAGAGCCATAGCTCTGCCATTTAATCAGCCAAACCCATAAATAATGCACCCAGGATCAGTTTGCTCTTCTCTGGTTACTACAACACACCTGCAAACCAACGTGCTACCCTGGCTGTCAAACAGCAAGGATGTCTCTTTTTTTGCAAAGCCAAACTTGGGCCTTAAAAATAAGACCCACATTCAACTACCTGAACGAGTACAGTTAAAGTGAATATCCCAGAACAGTTTGTCTATCTAAGGGTGGCTCTGTTACTGTCAAAAACTGCTCCCACCAACAAAGGACTTGAGCTACAGTGCAGGTTGCAGCCAGACCAGGTCAGCGTGTGTGTGTGTGTGTGTGTGTGTGTGTGTTTTAAACTGTTTTATGTGAAGAAACTGTCAAACATCCTGTCAAATACTTCTCACGTTTTTGTGGTGTTTGTTATGTGAAGCAACAGACTGCAGCATTATACCCAAAACAAGTTTCCCACTAGGGACAGTAACGTTTATTCTCTATTCCTCTTGTCCACTGGCAGCTTCCTCCTCCTCAGAGACGGGTGTCGACTCGTCAGTGCTGTGGGGATGGCAGCTCCCCTGGGGAGAAGAATAGGCAAGTGCTTCCCTCCTGCAGCAGGAAATGGGCGAAACCTTGCCTGAAATTATGACTCCGGCATTTTGTCATGTGAAGGAAGCCACTCCTGATAGCACAGGCTATAGGTTTCCTGTTGTGGGCCAACAGTTTTGGCTTCGCCGAGTGCTGGGTCAAGAACCGCTGAGAGCTTTTCAGCTTTTTATCATGGCACAGAAAAGCTGAAGTACTGAATTTATAAGCCATAATGAACTGTTAATTTGTCAGTTGCAGTCAAAACTCCAGTTTTGGTTTGTTTATAATCAATTGTGCTACTTTATTTTATTGTTTTAAGTAAATTATCATTTGGTATTCAATGGATATTTTTTCTTAATTTCCCTATATGACGTTCAGAACATGAATACATCATTAAACAACTATTTGCTATGTAAAGATTCAGTGGATTAATGGTGACCTGGGCAGAAAATGAAGTCACACTCACTCTGTCTATCCGAGCTCCTCTGTCCTTCCTCTGTTTCGGTCATCAGGACGGTCACGCGTGCACGTTAGCACGCAGGTCTGTGACTCACTCAGTGAACGAACCCGCAGCATGGTGAAACCGAGCAGACTCAGCGAAGCCGCTGAGCTAACACAGTTTGCACAAAAGCTAAAAAATCTGAGTGTTCGTTCTATTCACTACACGGTGCCCTGCTCTGTGATGGGCGGAAAAAAACATTTATGTCAACAATTCCACGCTGCACCTGAGAGTGACTTTGCAAAATGACTGTCCAAAAACCTAATTTACTGCACACAATAGATGGAACTATTCATATTTTAGTAACGTCTTCAAACTTATTTACTTACTAATTATTTCTGATAATACCAGACAGGTTTACCACCTTCTTCTTCCTATTTGTAAAGGTCCAGTGTGCCCTGAGATACTGTGGCGCACAGATATATGACTTTTAATAAGAAACTCACCACCTTTAACTCATGGTCTCCATTTGGTTATTAATCTCTGTATTGCTTTATCCTCCTATTCAACTGTTTTTCTGTCTCTTATATGATCCTCCATGGTTAATCTGATTGTCCATGTCTTGTTTTTGTCTTCATTTGAATAGGCCCACAGTTTAAGCCTACCACTGCTTGATCTCCTGTCACGGCTATGCAGTTTCACCATTAAGAAAATAAGACGTATATTATGCTGAGACGTCTTTTCCCTCAGAGCTGGATTGAACAGCAGGTTCAGTTTGAGCTGACATCCACAGTACATTTGTTTAGTTAGTTTATCAACGTGAGGCTGCCCGTAAAACTAATTTCCGCACAGAGTGGAACTACTGAGAGTCATATCAGCATTACCTCAACTGTGTTATCAAAAGGTTCAGCTCAGATCCCACATCAAACGTCACACGGAGGACATAACTTTAAAATACATTTTATCAAAGGAGGATTTGGGTTCTGTGAGATCACCACAACCCACATTTTATGACGGCTTTACTCCAGAAGTCAGCGTGTGACCTGGTGTGAACTGGGAAGAGCAGGGCAGCAGATGCTGCTGCATGTACTGGGAAGAGTGGGCAAAACCAGCGCTACGTTCATGTCATGTGATATGACAGCTAGCAACAGGACAGATTCCCATTTCTATACCATACAAGTGTTCACGTCACGAGACAAGTTAAGACGGATGTGAAGTGTCTATATTTGTTTGTTTTGTCAGGCTCTTAAGTATTACTTAGTGTTGAGTTGGATCCATCAGAGCTTTCAGTTTTCCAGTGGTAATTATTCTGTTGGCATGAACAGTATTTATCTGTCCAAAACTGGTAATTACAGTATGTACATATGACATAAACACAGCATTATCTCAACGCTGTGAAATCTGCAGCGTTTGGAGGACAAGACCAAGTATCAGGAAGATCATACAGGAAAAGTGTGAGGAAAGTCTGAAAATGAAATCAGACAAGATTGAGAGATTCATGGCTTCAGTTCCAGCGTGGTGGATTACTGTAACGCTCTCATTCAGAACACTGCTGCTGTACTGAGGAGAACCAAGTTACTCCAGTTACAGAGTAGATTTGAAATGATTGCAGCCAGTTAACAAATCACTCAACTATCTTTGGCCAAACATTTCTGATGTCCTTGTACAATATAAAACCAGTAGAGCCACTGGATCATCTCATCTCATAGAACCTCGGGTTGATTGAGTGTTAACAGTATTTTATTTCATTTCTTTTAATTTAATTAAATAATTCTATTTAGGTTTTTATTGCTTATTGTTTTAAATGTCAATGGGATGTTTTTCCTATGTAAAGCACTCCGAACTGCCTTAGTCCTTGATTGGTGCTGTATAAATAAAGCTGCCTTGCCTACTAACACCTCACAAACTACCATCATGCAGCTCATTTGTTTAATGAGTGCACAGACTAAACAAACAGACACAGACACAGTTTGTGGTTTGTGGTTTTAGGGCGACTTGCATGCTGTATGCTGCAGGTCCCCGCTAAGAGACCCAAACCACAACGTGGACTTCGTGTACATATTAAACCAATGAGATCGAGCATGTTAATTAGTGTGATTTAAGAGGTGTTGGTGGGTGTACTTTTAAACCCTGCCCTGACTCCAGCTCCATATTAAACACTCACACTGATACTGATCTTTTTATTTCACTTTGGTAATGAAAGTTAATCAGCACCTTTCCCAAAATGCCAAACTATTCCTCTAGCAATTCCTGCATCCCAGTTCCAGCGGTCCACTTTCTAGTTGCCTGGTGCCCGACTCTTTTTCACAGCGGACATTTTGTCACAGTCAGAACAGCACAGGTGTTACTAATAACATTAACGACGGCGCTGTTCTTTTAAAGTGCCGCGCGCCGTGTGACGGCGAGCCAGCATGAACAATACCAGGAGCCTGAAACGGAAGCAGCTAAATGGAATTCAGCCATTACTCATTTTATTATGAACAGTTGTACTTCTCCTCCTGTGACATGTCAAAATGCCCTCTGTGACACTACCTGAAGTCTGTAACAAACTCTGGCTGCTCGACTAAAAGACATAATAACGCCGAACAGCAGCGAGGATCACACGAGGTAAACAGTCCATGTGAGACGTCATCGATCTATTTTTGCTCTTCTACAGGGAGGTCAAAGGTCAGGGTCAGCTACAGGAGCTGCTCTGGATTCAGTGTGTTGCTCAACATCACTTCAGTTGGGTGTTTACTGACAAAGCAGCATGAACCCGTGTCTCAGTGGACTCTCTGAAAGACACAACCACCAGGATGTGTCCACTAGAGCAGCAACTGATTATTATTTTCACCGTCTCAGAACCTCTCCTCTTTTTTTCTCCCAGAAAACACTTTTAAAATATCCACTGCTATTTTCCAAGGAGCCCAAGGTGTCTTCAAACGTCTTGTTTTGTCTGTCAAATCCCAAAGACATTCAACTCACATTTACATAAAACAGAAACGCACTAAATCGTCACACTTGAGAAGCTGAAACCAACAAATGTTTCTATTAATCAGTTAATTAGCCACTTGTTTCAGCACTAGAATAGGTGTAGTAAGAGGCTTTAATGTACCTGAGTACAATGTCAATGTGCTTTACTGGACTATTTCCCTTCTGATAGTTTAAACTTCTACAAATCTGCAAAACATATTATATATTTTACTCCCCTACCTTTATCTGACAACTACAGTCACTAGTTAATTACTGATAAAGATTTTACACACAAAACTTACTACAAAACCTATTAAATGTGTTGTTAAAATCTCAAGTTATTAAAATGAGCTCCCCAACCTGCTGCTACATTTAAATGCTACTTACACATTAATGCATCAATAATAATCATTTGTTAATATAATCTAACAATTTACCTGCAAGAGCACTTCTTCTTTTTCCATCATTTATTTAAACTTTATATTTTCGAGATTTGATTTGTAGTCCCTGATATTGTTGTTGTCTTAAGGAGGCTGTTAATGCTTTAATTACAGAATTAACTAAACTTATTCAGTAACTTACGTCCCAATTCTTTCTAAATCACATAAATAAATTACAACCATTTCATCTTAAGTCATCGCGTCTTAAAGGGCTGGTTCACCCAAACTAAAAACAATGTCCACACTTACTCTCTTCCATCTAATGGTATCCAGCCATGCAGATAGTTTTCATCTCATCTGTCCAGGTTTTATGATGTCAGTCTCTGACATTTCTGCCTCCACACCAACACAACGAGGTGAATTAGCAGCTGTGAACTGCTTCCATTTGTTCTGTTTTTCACACAAGCAAAAGTGAAACTGCTGTTTTCTGTGGATTACCTAAGGCGGTGCTTCCCAGCCCTGGTCCTGGGGGTACACTGCATGTTTTAGATGACTCAAATGCCTCTACAGAAGCCTGATCGAGACCCGTTCATTTGAATGTTGAGTGTTGGAGCAGAGGAACATATAAATCATGCAGGGCAGAGTGCCTCCAAGGAACAGGGATGTATTTCTGGAAAGACTTTTTGTTATCGAGGTGAATAAATCATTTAAATTTGGCTTCTCAAAGCACATTAGTCCAACAACAGCATATCAGAAACAACATTTTTAATAGTTGAAATAAATACTCCATTACATGCATGATCAAAACACTTTAAAATACTATGGGAAGTCTGGTAAATAGTGTAAAACCTATGGCACACACTCACAGCAGCTTTTACCAATTAAGAATTCACACGCTGGAAAAAAAAAAACAAAAAAAAAGCATTGAGACACTCAGATCACTCTTTCCAATCTCACAAAGCACATGTAAGGTCAGCCAACCATAGGTTCACACGGCGAGGCTACATCCATCATCAAGGCTGGTGTTTTCACCAGAGCTGAAAACTGAGGTAAGCTTTTCAGGTTTGAAGGCTGCTGTCTGCTGCTGGGCTGTCGGCTGAGCCTGGGTCAGGCCCCGGGCGGGTCAAGTGGTCCGTTTCTAACAAGGTTTGAGTCACATCCAGCGCGACACAAAACCCCATAGGTTGGCGCTCCACACTTTAACCGCCTGAACAGACCCACAGGCAGCCTCCTTCTGATGTTACTCTGACTCTAAACCTGATGAACAGGGATAACCCAAGTGAGTCTCTTTGGTACGTCAGACTAGGACAGAGGGGACCGGAGCTCGTGTTGCCTCTTCCTAAACTAATTCACAGAATGAGAGTTGACTGGCGGCAGAGTCCTTGGAGAGGAGCGTTCTCTGAGTGCCTGAGTGAGCAGAGTGCAGCCATCTGACACAGCACACGCCGAATTACGCAGCCGCTCACGGTAGTCTGCCATTTTGGAGCTGCTCTCTGGATGCTGTGCGACGTCCCTGAGGCCCTGAGTGAGGAGGACACAGGCTGACACCACACTCATGGCCCCCCCTAACACTGCAGTCTGTACCCCCTTCCCTTCAGTGGAGATACTCGCAGCTCTTCCCAGGAATTGTGGCTCGGTGGCGAACCCGACCAGGGCGCTGACGGCCTGGACCAGAGCTGCACTGAAGAGGACGCAGCGGTTCCTGGTCAGCTCACTGGGCTGGGTTTTCACCTCTTTGACGCACGCCAGGAAGGCTGTGCCGCTCGTGCTCATGCTCTTGACGCTCAGTTTGAATTGCTCTTTAGCAAAGCGGTCCCTGGACCTCTCGCTGGCCAGCGACGAGATGTCCGTCAGATTCTTGAGGTTGGTGGAGATGTTCTGGGAGAGCTCGAGGAGGAGCTGCGGGGTGAGGTCCGGCAGGGGCGTGACTCGGAGGACGCTGCAGCTCTGCTCCACTTCGTGCCGGCAGCGCGTCACCTTGTAGCGGTCCACCAGGCCCGGCAGGCAGGGCTGAGAGCCGGGGGTCTCCACGGCTGCCAGGTAGGCGGCGTGGGCCGAGCACTCTGTCAAAGACACCACCAGGTCGGCCATCTCCAAGAGGCGGTCCCCCACCTCTGTGAAGCGGCCCATGTTGAGCTGGCTCTGAATGTCGTGGGTGAGGATGGAGAGCTCTTTAGTCCTGGCGATGACTGTGTCGCGGCACTGGTCGAAGGTGTCGGCCACTGCCACGCCCTCAGAGGTCATGACCGGCCTGGTCTCGCTGGACAGCAGGAGGAGGTCGGCCACCAGCTGCATCTTGCCCTTACATGTGTCACAGATGGAGGAGAGACGCTTCCTCTGCTGCAAACTGCCACTGGGTGTGCTGGTTGATCCCTCGCTAGCCGATTTGCCAGAACCACCACTAGCCATAATAAGGAGGGGAGTGGAGGGGTCGAAAGGGTCAAACTGCACTTCCGGAGGGGGGTTCACTTATTTATAGTTTTCTGCTGCTGCACACTGCATTGTACTGTTTAAGACATTTCCAACATAAGCCTCACCTCACTGCTTTTTTTTTAAACAAACTCTTTTAAATAACAACTGGCCAAACAGTCTTCCTTAATTTCCTTCAGAGTAGAGCTAATCAACTGTACACTGTATATTGACACACAGGACAGGTATTCTCAATGTAAACATGTAGAAAGAGCAAAATTCAATTACTGCATTTACTTATGTTTGAATAACATCCCCATTATTAATTGACGTGTCACTACAGTATATTAAAATAAATGTCTAAACTATGATCTGGCATATTCCCAGTTATCAGCCTCGGTTATTAGGAATTCTACAATGTCGCACGGTCAATCAAAATCCCCACATCTACTGTGTGATCAGTGTAATAAGCTATATTACGCTCTTATCTTGACAAGTTAATTTAAATGCCCTGAACACCATAATCAAAAAGTCAATATTCTCCTTGTAGTCCCAGTTTCTTTTTTTTTTTTTCTTTGCGTGGAACAGATGAATTCACAGGTTGATGAATTAAAAAAGAAAAAGAAATCACACACAAACTGCAGTGCCACCAGGGTGCCTTCTAAGAGGCAAAGTGCAGATTGAGAATTACAAAAAAATAAAAAATAATGTCAAAAGCTCCTTATCTCTTGAAACAAGAACACATTAGCAAGTGAAGTTGCATCTGCTGAACTGCCTGTGCTATTTAGGAACTAGATGCCTTTTCTTGGGGTCTTTTTTTTTTTTTTTAAATGACTCCAGCCAAGAAAACAACTCAAAATTTACTAGATGCCTTTCTGAGTCTTTTTTTTTTTTTTTGTAATCAATGCGATATCATTTTGTGTCCACTCGCATCTGAGCCATCAGCCTGAAACAGCACCGAGACCTTGTCCGACTTGTTCCCACTGAGTTTGACCGGCCTGGCGAACTCATGCTGGTTCCAAACGGGGCACCACCCGGGCAGCTCTTCTGGACAGCGGGAAGACTCGCGTTTCCCCCCGGCACCATCATTTCATGAGTCCTCCCAAGTAAAATCCACCGAAAGGGCGACTTTCCAGCAACACAAGTCCACTTTCAACCTCTTCTTCTTCAAACAGAGCCCTGGGTTAGAAGCTAGCAGTTGCTCCGGTCTCCTCGACTCCATATGCATCGTCCGTCTGTCCGCCCTCCACCTCCTCCTCCTCCGTGTCTTAACTCGGGACCCGAGGTTGTGTAGCCCCGCATGTCCTCCGAGGGGAGTCGCTCCTCATATCCATACCACTCGGCGGTCTTTCCACATCTCACTCGCTCGTCTCGGCAGGTTCCCGTCCACCGCACCGTAAATGTCGCCGGGAGAAGCGGCCGTTACTCCCGGAGATTCAAAGTCGTGCTGCGCGCTCCCGCCGCGGTGCTATGAGGAAGCGGGGAGGGTGTGGTCGCGGCTGCCGGACCGAGCGAAGTTGTAGCAAAGGAACAGCGCGAGTGGCCGCTTCGCTTCAGCCTAACTTCCCTCCGTGTCTCCGAGCTGGCTGCTGTCTCGCGTTAACGACACCGCAGGGGGAGAGTCGTGGCAAACGACAGTCAAGAAAAAAAAGCTCCGAGGACTTTTACAAAGACCGCTTCCACTTCCAGGGCTGGCTGCTGGGCTGCCATGAGACATCCCTGCGGCGTCAAGTGAGCCGCTAACCGCGCTAGCTGCACTCAGAGCGGAAGCTCGGGTTTTCAAAATAAAAGCAGCGCTTTTGTTTTCAGAGTGAACAGCTTGGAGTCAGTTAAAGTACACCAGAGTAGAATTTGCAGATGTTGGAGCAATTGATAGATATTGTAGACTGATTTTGGTATTGTTAATGCTCTATATAATGAGCTACGCTACTTTTAGACCTGTGAATGATTGATTCAGCATTTAAATACTGTAATGTTATTCCTGACAGCATGAGAAGCTACTCAAATAGACCTTTGTTTTGGGAAGTAAACATTTGTATATGATATATAATTTAGCCATTTAAACTGTCTGAAATTTCAAAAATCCAAATAGTTGGAAAAAATGTAGACTTTGTTTTTGACATCTCATCAAATTGTTGGCTGCGAGGACTAAGATTCAAGATCTGGGCTGAGGCAGCTAGATTTTATTACAATTAAATACTCAGAAGTTGCCACAGTTAGTGGTGAAGTATTAAAATCTGAAGTCAAAGTACTCAAATACTCATGTAGGCTACAAGTGAAAGTCCTGTATTCAAAATTATGTTTAAGTAAGACTAAATAAGTGTAGATCATTATTCAAAGAAAAAACTAATCATAATGCATATTCTATTCTATTCTACCTAAAGTATTAGCCTAATTGGCATCGTATTGTTGTAACTGGTCGAGATGAAGCTAATTCTAACTACTTTATGCACTGTTGGCTGGTTTATTCTGCAGCAAAGAACCATCATTTTGTAACATGATAACTTTTTAGCATATCTGTACAGTATAAGTATACTACATGCTTATTTCATGTATGATATTTCCCTCTGAAATATAAAGGAGAAGAAGTAGCCCAACATACAATGAAAGTGGAGTAGAGTAGCCTACATAATGTACACATAGTTATTTTACTCTAACAGCTACTTCTGGCAAGGGTTCGTCATTAAAACCTTTATTTTGACAGCTCCGCCGGATGTTGTATTGTTTACGCTGACGCATTTGACGTACGCAGGCCAAGCCCCAACGTCTCGCATGCTTGTCATCTACCGGTGCCATCAGCATCCTAAAGCTCTGATCCAGCTCTGTGTGACCGTCAGTTTCCTACAACTATTCCACTAGTCAGAATAAGAGTCCTGACAGTGGACGTGAGCCGATCCTGCCGCTGCTGCTGCACATTTGGGAGAGATCGGGCAGAGGAAACATACTTTCCGCTGGATCACGCAGTCACACAGCCTAACGAGGGTTGTTTCATCTCGACACGACAGCAGGATCGGCACCGTGACGACCAGGAAGAGAAAACTATGAGCTCACGTGTCACATGCTTTAGGGGCAGAACCTATTTCTGATTTAGTAAAGTTTCTCCAAACTCATGTAGGAAGTCGTGATGCTTTGTTTAAGTGGAGATCAGACATTAAACATCGTTTTAAATGGCACGTAATTTAGTATCGGCGTGACTGTTTATTCACACACACGCACACGCACACACACACACATGCACATGCACACACACACACACACACACACACACACACACACACACACACACACACATATTTGCTTGGTGTGGGAAGTTGAAGTGACACAGCAGCATGGATAATAACCCCCCACACTGCTTCATAATCTCACACTAGTTTTTCTCATGGCCGGTGAAATATGAGTCCTACATCAGTTGAAAAGAATGACGTCCGAGTCGTCGTCCAATCACTAAACGCCAATGTGGACGGTATCCAATCACAAGAGTCAATGGGAGGGGCTAAGATGAAAGGGAACCAATCCAGTTGCAGCATGGGCGGGACCTTATTGTATTTAATACCCAGCTGTAGGTGAATGATGCAGTGTGAAAACCAAAATGTTATTTGTATTAATGAAGACATTCTTTAATAGAGGAAGATGACACCAGTTTATGACTGGACACTGTTATAATGTGTTTCTTACTTCTGAACAATATGTGTTTACATGGTCATGAGTTTTATTATTTTGTGTTGAATTGAACTGTATATTACATTCATTAATTTCCATCTGTGTAAGTTTTTTTTGTCTGCGTAAAGTTAAGTAAAGTTAAAGTATAAATGTTCAAACTATGCAGAATGGTCCCACAGGGTTTTTTAATACTTGTATTTTTTGATTAGTGGTTTATTGTTTGATATGTTGTTTAAAGATCTTCGTACATCCTTAGTCCACACCATAGACTGTATTCACCCACAGACTGACCTCTCACTTCCCACTTCCATGTCTTTCATAAAGGTGACATTAAATTAAATAATTGTATTAATTTAAGCAAATGTGCAAAACATTCTAAATGAGCTTTTTTTCTGCTTTAATTGGTTTTACATTATGCTACATTGGTGTGTAGTATAAAATGGAAATACTCACCAAATCAGCGATTTGGGAGAAAGATTGCTGATATTTTTTAGCATATTTAGCTGGTTAGCATATGCCACCTTTACTGTCCTTCTTGCTGCCACTGTTTATAATATGTTTTAAATGGGTGGATGGATGAATACACAGATATTCAGACAGACATTAGTCAGCTTGTATCTTTGGAGGAACATTACAGGAATGGTGCATCCTGGGTATGGTGGTCTAATGTCTGATAACCTGTGTGTTATAACACATTAATGTCTTGTGTGTCTTTCATGGAATCATGGACTGTGTATGTTGTACGTGGGGAATGATGAAGCTCAGGTATGTCGCATGCTAACAAACCGTATTCTCCTCTTGGCAGGATGTTGTGATGAACACACTGTGAGTGACTGCGAGTGCTGATGACTGTCAGTGGGACTCGCAGCTGCACAGGGCACAGTGCCATTGGGTGGAGCCGGCCAGAGAGGAAACAGCTCCACAGTTTGTGTCAGCCAGGCTGATCTCTGATCTCCATGACCCCATGAGCTCTGCTGGCTGTCACACACTGTATCACAGTGTCGCAGTGATACAGCCACATACTCACAGAGGGGGAAATAATGCTGATTTAGTATTGTAGCAGCAAAGTTACAGTAACACTAATGTAGGCCTGTCAGTCTAATAAAGGCCTTTATGTCATCATCCACTGTGTTTCCTGCCTTTGAACATGATGCTATACTACACTGTTGCCCATAAAGTTGGAATAAAATGTTTTTTTTTACCGCTTCTCATGAAATGATTGTGACAATGTGATGTATTCTTGATAAATAAAGTGGATATCTTCTCAACTTTATTGATCAAACTCTTCCAAACATATCACAGTGAAACTTAAACCACAATTAACCTTTGGAATCTGTGTATTCAGGCTTTAACAAAATTGGGGGTATTGAACAATTATTCCAACTTTATGGGCAACAGTGTATTTAAAGGTTAATCCTTATTGTCAGAAAATCTCACGTTCAGAAAGCCAGACGTGTTTAATGTGGGTACTGGACAACTGGTACACCTTGTCACCACTCTTGTTTTGTGATACTAATTAACAGCAGCAGTATTTATTTGCAGTTTGTGGATGATTGTTCTTCTTTTGACTCCAGCCTTGACAGAGACAAGCACTTTCTTAAATGGGTGAAAGAATATTCAGCTACAAACAGCTGTTGGTACCTGATTTGATGTGCTTTTTGCCAGCCTGCGTTTATTATCAATTGGTTATTAATTAGATTTGGACTAAACAGAACAAATGGAATATGCATCTGAAAAACACTGGAACAGCATTTGAATAAGTTATTTAATTTGTTAGATTCATTGAACTTCAGTTGGCTGAACTGTGTATGTTTGTTCACTGATTTCATTGAGACACAAGTAAGTGTCTTACATGTGTCTTTCATTCAGTTAATTATTTGCATATTATGTGCATGAGAAACTTTACACAACAGTGGATAGCTAATGGACCGGTGTGATACAAAGTCATAGTGTTTGAAATGATCCACATCTGTGCACTTAGTTGAAAAATGTCATTGTAGAGTGACATATTAACCTTTACAGATTGAATAACAACTACTTGTGTTATTTAGAATTAAATAGAACTGATTAAACTCAATAAATAAATTAAAAAACAACATAATTTAAAATGCTTTCATTTGTAGCACGTGTAGAATAAATAATGATAATTCACAACAGGATGGAAAGTGTATAAGAGGATGCCTTTAAAATGCCTTTAATACGTTTTGAGGATTTAACTATAATTAAACAATAAGGATTTAATAATAATGATAAAAATAAAATAATAAAATATTTGTAGTAATTCTGACTTTATTTTGAAATTCCACCCATGTGGTGTATCTGCTTCCGGCCTTTCACAGCTGTGACACGCCCCTCTCGCTTTGTGACCGGCAGACCTCAGAGCCAACCAGAACACACCATCTGTAAACATGGCGTCAGACTTCAGGTTGAGATGTGTTGTGCTCCTGCTCTGCACGTATTTGCTTTGCATTTTAGCGTCGGACAGCAAAAATGAGCCCAAGAAAAAGAAGGATATCCGAGACTACAATGACGCAGATATGGCACGGCTCCTGGAACAATGGGAGGTACGTGATATTGTTGGTTTCATTCAGCCAGTCTTCAGACAGTAGCTAGCTACTAGCCTAGCCGCGAACAAGAAATGCAACAAACCGCATGTATTAGTTGTGTGTACAAGTTTCAAAGTTCGAACCCGGAAGAGACATGCTAGTACCAGAGAGTATCAACATTATGACAGTGCTGCTTGTTAGACAGCATGGTTGTCTGTCAGTGTAACGGTCGTGCTGCATTAACTGTCGACACTACGGACTAGTTTCTACTCTTCTCTTCATGTTTCTTGACGATTCTTTGCTTTCTGGAGTGTTTCAGTGGTCAAATAATTATCCAGCATTTAATCCCCTACCTATTATCTCCAATTTAAGTAAAAGAGGCAATTCCTACGAGTTAAATACTCTTCAAACAGTTGAAGTCCCACTACTCAAGTAAAATAAGTATTATCAGTACCTGGGCAGCGCCACTGTGTTTTATTACTACTTTGTGCCATTGATTGATTCATGTGTAAGCAGCTTTATAGTGTATGTTAATCATACATTTCTGTTTAAGGACAGAGGACTTAGGACAGAGTTTACTTGAAACCTCTTCATGTTCAGAACAATAATAGTCTGTGTTGACTGATCTTTGGAAAACTTTCCATTGCTTTGGCAGAAAACACATTCATCCACCATTAAGACTTTTCCATCCATTTCTCACACGTTCCCATACTATTTAAAAAAAATAGAATAAAAAAAAAGAGCACAATACAAATTGAATGACAGCAATTTGGTGCATCTGGTTTAACATCAGTGTAGACCAACCACATCTAATTTCCATTTCCCATTATAGCTGCAGACGTACCCAGGTGTAATACAAGAGGAGATACAAGAGTATCTAGATAAGCTCTGTACATGTATGTACTGTGTATATAAACTAGGACTACTTTTGTGTCATTTGATGTGTTCTTGAATACTGAGGCATACTGCAGCATTTCTAATTATTATCTATAACACAACTCAAACCACGAGGTAGCACATTCTTATTGGCATTCTTATTTTGGAGTAGAATGTGGATATAAGTATGAAATCAAAGATCCTTTAAAGACGATAGTGGTTCATATAGTTGCGTGATGAGGTGGAAATGCTACTTCCTGAGGTCTGACCTGTGGTGACAAGATATTTTTGAATGTGGTTTGGCACAGCGTCAGGAGACAGTAAGACCTGGGAGCTGTTCCAGCATTAGAGCGTCATTTCTCCTCTTTGTTCCACAGAAGGATGACGACATCGAGGAAGGCGACCTACCGGAGCACAGGAGGTCTCCTCCTCCCATCGATTTCTCCAAGGTGGACTCCTCCAAGCCAGAGGAGCTGCTCAAGATGTCCAAGAAGGGCAGGACTCTGATGGTTTTTGCCACAGTGTCGGGGGATCCCACTGAGAAAGAGACGGAGGAGATCACAGGCCTGTGGCAGGGCAGCCTCTTCAATGCCAACTTTGATGTTCAGAGGTGGTTACTCATTGAACTCATTTAACACTGACAACATGGAGAGCAGTTAATGATTGTTGAAGTTCCTGTCAGTTGGCCCATCCAATTAATCAACTAATAATTGCTGTCAACTAGTCAAACATTGGTAGCCATGCATGAACAAAGCCTGATTAAGCGTTAGGGCTTCCTTCCTGTTTGTGCTTCAGTGACATCTGGTGGTTTGTAGAAATTATAGCAGCTGTTCAGAACTGAGCCAAAGCACTGACAGAGCATCTAGCTGGCCTCACACTGCAGGTTCAGTCCCATTAATGCCTAATGTCATCTTCATTCATTCATTAGCTTTTCACCCACATCTCGAACTTGTCAAGGGGGTGAACTAAATATGGAGCTTTTGATCATATACAACCCACATAAACATCAGTCATCTCATCATAGAGTTTATCACTAAAAGAGAGCTTCATTGTATAGAAAACAAAATGTAAGGTGGCCTTTTTGTTAATTAACTGGCTGGTTTTGGAAAAAAAACTTTTTTTTCATGCAGAAATAAGTTTGTACGCAAACTTGCAGTGTTTAATTCTATTCAGACCACCACTGCAGCCCTGGAGATGAATTAAAGGGAAATAATAATTCAGAGAGCGATGGATGTTATGGATGAACATTGTGTTCATACCCTTTATGACTTTTCATCTTTTAATCTTTTTTCTACTGTAAGGTTACACGGGTGAGTACATTTTTTAAAAGCCTTTAAAATTCTCATCTTCTAAATGCGTATCATCAGAATCATCATCATACTTAAATCCCTGCCCCCCTTCAGCTCCTTCATTTCAGAAAACTCCACTTCTTTCAATTTATGATATCATGGTTTTCAAATAAGCACTTTGATGTACAAAGAAAAAATTCCAGACCATTTTACTGTCAAAGTGATTCACAGAGTCACTCCTGTTCAACCCATCTTCTTATATTCATCCTCTCAGCCGTCACACAAGCAGAGGCCACCTGTCAATCAGATGCAGGGGTCCAAACTTCCAGAACTCTTCTCCTATTCTATATCCTATACCCTTATGGTAGCTAAAAAAAGTTCTGCGTCCACTCGTCAGTGCTCTCTGCCTTATTAGGTTGAAATGCTCCCGTACTTTAACAACCTCACCATATTTCACATTTCTTCTTCTTCTATTCCTACATTCTCTAGAACATTTTCCAGTTCCTTTTTATTAATTAAGCAGTTTCACAGCAAACAACAGCAGTACATTAAGATGGAGGCTAGTCTGCAGTAATGAGCAGTACCTGTTTCATCCGCCTGTCCTCCTGCAGGTTCGTGGTGGGCTCCAACAGAGTGATCTTCATGCTGCGAGACGGCAGCATGGCCTGGGAGGTCAAAGATTTCCTCGTGGCCCAGGAACGTTGCATGGACGTCACCGTGGAGGGACAGGTGTTCCCCGGCACGGCTGCCAAGAAGGACGACGGCAAATATCAGCAGCAGAATGAAGTCAACGCCAAGAAGAAGGGCAAGAAGAAGACGGAGAGCAAGAAGCCGGACTTGGAGGGGAACAGCGCCGGGCATCTGAAACAGGAGCTGTGATGGAAGAACACAGAGGGAGAGGCTGAGTCACAGGTCGCTGTTCTTCTGGCCGTAGACATACACGACCATTCTGTGAGCAGTGAAGTCATGAGCGGCTGCAGGACCATGAGAAGATGAGGTGGTTCACAGTCGGCGGTATAAATACTGTTGGGAAATGAGCCTTGACTGCTGGGCTTGTATAATAACTCCAAGATGTGTTGTCTTTTCTCCACCTCTCCCTCACTGGAACATGCTACAGTGACAGGTACAGCATTGTTCACATGATGTCAGTGCTGTCTGGTTTCCTTAGTTATTTTCTGTCAGTCTGTTATCACCAAATGAACCAATAATGCACATGTTATGCACAACCTTTTTCATTTTTGATCTTTGCCAAGAGCTACGTGAGGTACAGGACGTGTTCTTTCATGGTACAGACATTCATCAGACCTTCATGTCCTCTTCTGTGTCACACTGTTCACGTCCAGCTGCTCCTCAAGATTCAACACAAATGTAGCACATTTTCTGTTTGATTTTTCACTGAATATGAAAATAAACGTTTTTATATAATCATCTGAAATATCTTTTTATTGCTGAGGTTTGAAACACATCTTCTGTAACTTCAGTGTGGCTACATTGCACCTCTCATACTTCAGTGTAATAGCTAAAACACTGCATGCAGTGTAGTCACCTGAATGCATCATTTCCTTCGTTTCCAAGACTAAACATGCATTTGCATGAAAAGCACGCCAGTGGAAAAGAAAGAAAGAAACAGTATGTAGGCAAATCAGGCTGTGCAAAGCCTTTCGACCACATGGTCATCCTATTTGATTTTAACAGAATGGACCAGGGACTTTGTCACAATCATATGTGAATGAAATGTTTGGCTGATCACATACTTTTAGCCATGTATTTGACAGAATCAAATATATTGTTGATCTACATCTTTATGGTTGGTGTGATGATATTTTGAGGACAGCTTGTGTCTTCAGAAGTTACATGCACACAAGAAAAGTTGAGGAATTGATCATTGATGATGTAGATGTGATGACCTCACAGGTACAGCAGAGGCAATGTCAGTAATCTTTTACTAGAACTCTTATGTCTATAGTGTAGGACTAGATTTAGTCATGGTGGTACGCACGACCTGAAGTATAAATTTACTATAAAATACTGACGTTTGACCAGCAGGGGGCAGGGGAGCATTATTTTGTGTCTGTATCTGAAAACAGCTCATGATAAACCAAACATGGAAAATGAATCTTGCAAAATTCCCCCTGAACTAACGTGATGTCTTTTTGGACGTAAGGTGTTCACATTTTAGAGGAACGTCCCTGGAGAATAACGATGACATGTTTAACTTCCTCTGCCTGCCGCCTCGTGTTCCCAATGAGTATCACCTGAGGTGTGTAATGATAAATACTGCTTAACGCACTGTGGAAACACACAGGGAGGCTGGTGCAAATCAAGGGAAGAGTTTCACACCCATAAAGATTACACGCTGCGCTCTAGTAGTATCAGTCATGCACATAGCTTGTTGCTGTGATAGACATCTTAACACTCTATTGCATTAATTATTTAAACTTGATGAGAATGTTTAATGGTTTGGGTTAGATGGTAAATTGTTGCACCAGTGCACGAGAGGACTCAGCTCAATCAGCGTGATATTAGCCAAAAACTCTGTATTCAAGACCAGTTAAGGGGAAAAGTGGTTTCAGCTGTGTATGTGCTGATGGTAAGCCAAAGAGAAACCTTAATCATATGTATGTATTTGCCATCACAGAAGCTACAGGCCTACATGCTAATTTGCTGGTGCAGGTGGCTTCATGATGTATTCTGAAGGAGTGATGTCGCCCTCTGGTGGTGCGTTGCATTCAAAGTCTAATCAGATAGTGCATCATAGCAATACACTATGTTGTAAATTATAATTTACACATAAATCTATTCAAAAAACATTGTGAATCAGGCAATTAATTAATGTATTTTTCAGTATCATCATTACTTGTTTGATCACAGTAATCTTGAAAGACATGATAATGATAAAAAAGTCTCTCTCTCTCTCCCTGCACTTCTCCACAGAATCAACGATCCAATTTTTGAAAATGAGGGTGAAGCAGCTGAAGCAGACCCAGAAACGAGAGCAGCAGTGAGTTAGTGGACCCAGAAGAATTGAATGATGGACCATTGACCAGTGCTGAAATAGTGAGCCAAGTATCTGAATCTGACGCTGTGCTGGTCGACCCCACTCAGTCAGTTTTAGCAATGAAACAGTACGAAGAAGACCCCCCAAGGTCGGGGGGGGGGGGGGATCACACTTGATGCATATAGATAAGACTTTATTAGGATGTCCCAAATGTTTTCTCTATTAGTAATGTCTATATATGTACAGTGCAGCACAAATTCAGTGCCTTAACTCTGCTCATTTCTTCTCTGCTGTATTTCAGCACCCCCTTAAAACCAGGCATAATACAAACAATTGGTTCATAAAAAGTTTAGTCTATAGACACATTGAGGTGTTTTAGGGAGTTTAGAGTCATGGACATTGATCACCCCATCAGACACACCCAGAGAGTACAGCTAAGGTACATACAGCTAGGGTACATACGGCTAGGGTACATACAGCTAGGGTACATACGGCTAGGGTACATACAGCTAGGGTACATACAGCTAGGGTACATACAGCTAGGGTACATACAGCTAGGGTACATACAGCTAGAGTACATACAGCTAGGGTACATACAGCTAAGGTACAGACAGCTAAAGTACATACAGCTAGGGTACATACAGCTAGAGTACATACAGCTAGGGTACATACAGCTAAGGTACAGACAGCTAAAGTACATACAGCTAGGGTACATACAGCTAGGGTACATACAGCTAGAGTACATACAGCTAGAGTACATACAGCTAGAGTACATACAGCTAGGGTACATAAAAGCTAGGGTACATACAGCTAGGGTACATACAGCTAGGGTACATACAGCTAGAGTACATACAGCTAGAGTACATACAGCTAGGGTACATACAGCTAGGGTACATACAGCTAGGGTACATACAGCTAGAGTACATACAGCTAGGGTACATACAGCTAGAGTACATACAGCTAGAGTACATACAGCTAGGGCACATACAGCTAGGGTACATACAGCTAGGGTACATACAGCTAGAGTACATACAGCTAGGGTACATACAGCTAGAGTACATACAGCTAGGGTACATACAGCTAGGGTACATACAGCTAGGGCACATACAGCTAGGGTACATACAGCTAGGGTACATACAGCTAGAGTACATACAGCTAGGGTACATACAGCTAGAGTACATACAGCTAGGGTACATACAGCTAGGGTACATACAGCTAGAGTACATACAGCTAGGGTACATACAGCTAGGGTACATACAGCTAGGGTACATAAAAGCTAGGGTACATACAGCTAGGGTACATAAAAGCTAGGGTACATACAGCTAGAGTACATACAGCTAGGGCACATACAGCTAGGGCACATACAGCTAGAGTACATTAGGTAACTGTAATTCCTGTATTATGTGTCTGTACATGTATGTAAGCCAGTAGCTCAACAGAATGTATGATCATGGTTCCAGGTTCTGTCTCACTCCCTCTTCCTCTCCTTACTGTTGTCATGCATTAGTCAGTCTCTGAAATTGTCGGGAAGTGAACTGTTGTTAATAACTTTTAGATAAATGCTATTCTAGCATTTCAAATTCACGCAAAAACTACAAATATCCCATTGACTCTTGGACGGTTTAAATTGTATTGTGCCACAGCGAAGGAACACTGAATACTTCTGTAAATGGTAGACTTCAGATTTAGATTTTTAATACACTTGCAAAATGTTCTAAATACACTGCGTCCTGATGGGTTATTGAGTGTAGATTGATGAGCAAAAATGGCATTTTTATACCTTAAAAATTACATCGGCAACACAATAAATAAAGTGAAGGGGCCTGAATACTCTCTGAAGCCAGTGTGATTGCATATTTGTGTGTGCACTGAAGCCCTGGTCGTACTGATCGGCAGCCTCCACCTGGTGCTTAGAGAATAAAATATATTGTAAATGACACTGTGGGGTTTGTATGATTTCAGAAGGGTAGTGAGTCAAACATCAGCATGATTCACACATTTCCAAGGAGTTGTTTTGTCCTGCTGGGGACAAACAGGTAGGCAGACATTCACACCAACTGTTTGTCATCATTTATTTCTGTACAAAAGTCCTCAAAGAGATTCAAAGTCATGGAGCTTCATTACTTTACAAGCCCAAGCCACATATACAACACATTCAGTTAAAACAAGCAATACCAAGAGTCTTATGCATGTATGCAGGTGCCTGGTACAAATCTTTTTAAATGGAGCTATAATGGTTTCTTACATACAGTGTACATACAGGACAGTAATAACATTACAACTCAAAAGATGTCCCTTGTAGATTTGGTTCAACTGTGTCTGTACAATAAATAAGTATAAAATATATCTCTTGGATTTATAATTCTGTGGATTTTTAAAAACACATTAAACATACAAAACACTAAATTACTGCTACAACCTCCGAAAAAAGACCAGCTATTTCGGCAAAGGGAGGCGGGAATCCTTTTTTTTTTTTTTTTCGCCAAATTGAAATTTTTCCGTCATTTTGAAATGGGGGAAATTGCACATTTTAAAACTCCCTGATTTAACATTAAGTGGATAATTTCATTTAATCTTTGTGGGCTTCTTGCTGGTTCACTTTGAAAACACAGACAGATGGATCACAAACACCGATATGAAAAAAAAACCAAAAACCATGGGATAAAAACATCACAATATCAAATGAGCAAGTGCTCGGAATGAAACAGAGCAAGTTCACAACCACAGGTCTGGATGCAAAACAAGGAATGTTTCTGTTTTTTTTTTTTTTTCTCTTCTTCTTTTCTCTCTTTAAACACTTTAGTCAAACAAAGCTGGACGGTAAAACCACTCCACTTTTACATCTGTCACATATCACAGAGACCTTCGTGGCAAGGATGCTCGGTGATGCACATACATTATACATGCATTTGATTAGCTGACTCACACTTTTAGTATTTGCCTTCTTTCTGCATTTGCATCATAAATCACCTAGCAACCATGGCTGACATCGTGGAGGTCCATTTGAGAATTGGCCACTAGTTAGAAATATATAAAGATCAAACAATCTGGCTGGAAAAAGAGACTTTTGAAAACGATTGCTGTAAAATGATAAAGGTGAAAGTGAATAATCTCAGGTGTCTTTTCACATGAAGGTTATGGTGAGACAGTAAACTCACCAACCCCATCTCCTACCAGCTACCATCATACATGACTCTTTGTAATAGCAGTTTAAGTTTCTTTCCAGTCTTCTGCGAACCTTGGAAAAAAAACCTGATCCTGTTTGATTCAGTTTGTTTAGACTGGTGTGAAAGCTGTCAGGTGAACTTTGGTCTGGACCAAACTGGCCTGAAACTGTGAGAACATTTTTTAACCAAAAACAGAATTTCTTCACCATGACCATGGATGGAATATGAGATTCCTGGGCCCTTGAGCACAGACATGCCAAGGCCTTCCATCTTTCCTACAAAGGAGGAGGACACCCAGACTATAAAGACTCCAAACAACTACTACTGACACAGCTGCATCATTTGCAGCCATTTTGTCTCAGTAGTATTTTGCAGGTGAGCCAGAACTCTGAGACATAAATGACTCAGATATGCACTGGCACTGACTATTTTTTTTACAGATTTGCAGATTCTAACCTAATTTCGCATCATGTCACCTGCTAGTACAAAATGTTTTCGTATGATTGTCATTGGTAGGAGGTTAGTTGGGGAAATTTACAGCTCCACCTGTGTGAGCCTCTGAATAGCTCTGTAACAGACTTCGCCATTGGTTGGACAATCTACCAAGGACTGTTTTTACATCTCACTGGGGAGCTAAACAGGAGGGCCTCGGTGTCTGAAGACCTTGCAGAAACTTTTTCTTTTTTTTTGACCAATTGGTTGTATATTGTTCTATAGTGGTTAAAGCCTTCCTCCCTCCAGTCTCTCTGCTTTTGGGTCAGTTGAGCTGGTTCAAACATCTGATGTGGAGCTGTTTGAGGCACGTCCAATAAGGAGGAGACCCCAGGACAGCTACTTCCAACACTTTTCATGAGAGCAAACAAGCACAACAGAATGAATTCCTCTGATGAGAGAACATTATTGCACTTTAAAAGTGTTTTCTTGCCATTCAGAATAGCTACAAACACGTGTGCCTTTAGAATTGCTCAAATAAAACTTATTTGTTTTCAAGTTGTCCCTGGCCTTGAGTCCACTCTGGATCATATTCTACCTGGTAGTGTACCAAGGCAGCACCAGGAGGAACGCCCATTCAGGGGAGCTACAGACAGTGTATGCTGAAGTTTGTCTATTGTGGTCAAACAGCAT
This sequence comes from Pempheris klunzingeri, assembly GCF_042242105.1. Taxonomy (NCBI): domain Eukaryota; kingdom Metazoa; phylum Chordata; class Actinopteri; order Acropomatiformes; family Pempheridae; genus Pempheris; species Pempheris klunzingeri. The sequence goes on along the minus strand of NC_092012.1, from coordinate 29,844,322 downwards.
AGACAGTGAAATCTAACAGTGTCATCTGATGAGATCAGTGTTTCAAATGAAGCACCTCTCAAATGCTCGACAGTGTCTGAAGCCCCCCCCCCACACACACACACCTGTCCTGGGTCAAAATCTCTCTCCAGCTCCCTTTTTTCATCCCATGGGTACCTTTGAGAAAAGATGTAACAAAATCGCACGGCTTTATTGCCATGTGTGCGACCATCACATCTTGCTCTCATCAAAAGCAACCCTTCTACCCTGCCCTTAAGTAAGTCCCCTTAATTTGCCTTTAGAAGTGTTTGGATGACATGTTGTATGAAGTGGTTCATTCCAAGCGTAGCCCAACTTTAATAGTGTCACCTGACAGGTATCTAAAAGGGTATCAATATTTTTTGCTGTAGATCTCAGAGCGCTGGGGTGAACCAATAGCGAAGTCCATTAGAGGACAGACAGAGTAAAAAAATATCAAAGTTGAATTGTATTTAGATCCTTTGTCATTGCTAAAGCTCTACTTGGTGTAGCATGAGAGCAGTCAGTTAATGTTTCTGGTTGTCGGAGAGCTAACAACTGAATGTTTTTGTTAACATGCAACCAAATTAACATTAACAGATGTTTTCATAGCACAACAGTGACGGCTTGCTGACCAAACCCAATGGTTACTTTAGCTGACGAGTTAACATTATGTACATAACATAACAATGATGTTAGTGACCCGATGTCAGTGTTCAGAGGCAGAACGACATAAACGTAACAGTCAAAACATATTAATCATGTCATTAATCGTGTCTGTTAATGTCTGCGGAGACGGCCATATTTCTCCAAGCACCAGCAGCGCTTCCGAGGCGCTGCTGCCAAACAGCTGAGGACCTCCAATATGGCCGCCAGAGGGTGTGTCGTCACCTTAAAGCCCTCCACTCAGGATGGGGGTCTTACACAGATAGAGTTCACCATGGGCAGTGCTGGCTCTGGAAGAGAGTCTTCCCCTTTTCAGCACACGAATCACGTCATTCTTTGTCACTGCTAAACCTAGAAAAAAATACCACTTGATCGTGGACCAATGGCCTGGAGCAACTGACTCTGCAGTGCTGGCAGTGTGTATGTTTATGTGTAAGTCTGTGTCTGTGCATGTTTTTTTTTTTTTTGGAGGGGGGTGTGGTGAGTCAGTATCTGGGGGCTACATAGTCTCTTGGCTGTCCTCCCCACTCTGCCTGCCACTCATAGCTTCATCTTGTGGACTACAGGGATGGGCAGGACCTGATGGATCTTGGCTCGGTCGGTGTCCACCTCCAGATGGACCCAGTCAGGATGGAAGGAGTCCTTGAAGCCCACAAATGCCAGCTTATCTAGAGAGAGAGGCCAAATAACATTAAAGTAAGTTAAATCATCTAAGCACTGGGGGGGGTTTCAGCAATGCCCTGCTGCCACAGAGGTTTCATGTGCAGCTGCTCCAATTCTGAACAGAAGCCTCTGGCTCTGCACACTGGAACAGGGGGGCTGAAATTCATAATGGCTGTAATTTCTCTTTTTGTATGACCGCCTGTGTCATAAAGGCTGGTTACTCCTTTTCTCACAGCCCCTCCAGGCTGAGATGCATCTCTATCTGTATCCAACCACAGACAAACTGTATAACAAATATTGTGACATTATGAGAAATCTTTAAAATGCTGTTTTCTGTAATTACTATTATTTTACCTTAACACAGCATGGTTATTGCTCTACCACGTGAGTAAACACCAGAAACCTGTCCAAAAGTATTTTGTTTTCATCTTCTTTTATTGATTCTTTGCCTGTAATTTGTGCCATTAGTAAACACTAAGTACTAAGTTTTGTTTTCAGAAGAGTTTTGCAAAGATTATGAATTGCAATGCACTGAAGGAGTTAGGGTATTGATATTTTTTCATATTTCATACAGGAAGTCTTTTGTCCGTGTCTGTTTGAAAAATGAACACAATGACATGTTCTTCTGACATGATCTTTCCATTTGTTGCCACACAAATACATTCAGACTGCATCGTATCGTATCGTATCGTATCGTATCGTATCGTATCGTATCGTATCGTATCGTATCGTATCGTATCGTATCGTATCGTATCGTATCGTATCGTATCGTATCGTATCGTATCGTATCGTATCGCTCTCTATTAAAAGGTACTGTCTCTGAATCATATTGTAGCCTATGTATCTGGGCATATAAGGAAGAGATGCACACCCCTATCACATTGTGACCTGGGTAAAATGCAACCCATGAAGCAACATCGCCATCCACTGCAGGTATGGCGTACTCATGCTGAAATTCTCAACTGCAAGAACGTTTATCTCAATAGACATATATAGAGCTGGATACCTTTCAATTTGAGGTTTTTGTCCGCCCCAAGTCTCTCCAGTACTTTAGTCCAGGATCCTCTGGTAACCAGACGGCCCTTAGACGTAATGAGGACGACAGAACTAGAAAAAGAGTGAGAAATGGCACATCACTTTAGTGTTCACATTTAGCTGGTAGTAGCTGCATGTGTCTTTTCAGCTCCATCATGCATGTTAAACTGGAGCCTTTGGCACTATTTTGTTATTAAAATGACTGAAAATGATCGTGACTTTGTTTGGCTAAGTATAACATAGCCTTATTGCAATGCAAAGTGTATTTCTTCTTTGAGACCAACACATCAAACTGTTTAGTGTGGTGTGGTGTTAAGATTCGGAGTGTAGTTAGGCAGCAACTTACCCGTCTCTCAGTCCACTGATGTAGTTGTCTATCTGTGCAGGGATGCCCTGTAGGATGGAGTTCCTGAAGCCTTTGCTCTCCACCACCTTCCCATCATGCCCGTCAATTACTGTCACCTGCACCCCGTCTTCTGGTTGGTATAACTTCCTGCCATTCACCTGTCACAACACAGCCGGTCAGTCACAATACAGTATAAAATGACAGCACTGCAAACTTCAGTAATGTCACTAACTCAGCAGAACCTGCATAAATTAATAAAGCTAGAGAGTAGCCTTAGATAAGGATTAAGTCTAAGAAGAGCAATCTTCTTCAGGGTTATTTTCTCAGACTTGACAAAGCTCCTCCAGAACCACAGAACTCATTATGCAACCCTCATTAAACGCTGAGTAGGATTAACCACGATGAGCAAACTGAGCCAGCATAAGAGTGAGAAACAGGAAGTATGTATCAAGCCTCCACTGACAGTAAGGTGTAGCAGGAAGCTTTGAGAGCAGCTCCCAGCTGATCATGTAATTAATCACATGCATGCTCTCAGTGGAGCCTGCCGATCACACTCAAGGATTCACGCTCCATCTGCCCCGTTGTCGATTCTTAAAAATGTTTTTTTAGTGATTAAATTTATATGAAAGCACACTGTAGCAGGCAGGGAGGTGGAAAGTAGAGGAGGTAAACCACAGAAAACATTTAATAAGCAGAAAAATGTAATGCAGAAAAAGAAAAAAAAGTTCCAGCTGTGTTCTTGTGATCTGCAAAACTGAGGAAGGCAAATAAAAGTGACACCATCATTATAAAGCCAAAATAAATGTGATAAATAGCTTTGATTGGGTGATTTAAAAATGAAAGACTTTTACTTTAATATTTTATGTCTAGCAGTGTGATACATACAGAGCCACTGCAATGCAGCAGAAATAGAACTGTGCTCTGTGTATTTACTGACACAGGTGTACACTGGTAGAAACAGCACAGTCATTTCAGTTTGTTCAGTTTGATAGAAAGCCAGCGCTCCCTCTGATCGGAGGGTTTGACATTTCAGAGCAAGAAATGACAACTTTTGTATTTACCCTGAGGAAATTAATTGCAGTGTTGCTGGGATAAGTGGAAACGTACTGTACAGTTAAATATCATGGGTGTAGATGTGAAACCTGTATTGTTTCTCAGAAAATTCTGTATTTTGTCATTATTTCTGTTCAGTAACCCGTAACCAGTGGTCTGAGTCCAAGCTGCTCGGCCAAAGTAACCACACCTACTATACTACTGTCCGTATGAGACAAAGGATACCTCAGTAAAGGCAAAGTCCTCCTTGATGTGGAAAAAGCGAGTGTTGTAGGACTCCAGTTTCACCTCCAGGAAGTGTTCTGGTGAGTGCTGAGAGTAAAGGAACAGAGCTGGAATTAATACACAACATTTGGCATTTTACAGAAGCAATTTAAAGTCAGTTTTCACTCACCACAGTCACAGAGCTAAACAAATTGGATGGAATAGTCACAGTGGGAAATATCACTTTAATATAAAAAAAACAGATTACGTTTCTGTTGATTGCTGTGGGGAGCACAGCGAGAAGGCGTTCATTTCGATGGGATGTATTGCTTAGAAATGGGGTATATGCCTTCAAAGTTTCAATGACTGCAATTGTGCATGCAGGCAAAATAAAAGCAGTGGAGTGTGCAAATGAACATATGAAAGACACAACGCAGGATAATATACAAAACTAACAAATGTATTCAGTATGAAAATATTTGAAAGATGTAATAATACACTCAGATGCAATATGCATGAGGTGACACAATGATGAAGTGCATTTATACAGACAGTATGGCCACATATAAACAGGTCTAAAGAGAGCCCTGGATATTCTATGTGTGTGCTATGGCCCCTTTTCACCTTGAGAGACACCGTGGACAAGACTGTCAAATGATTTAAATGTGTATATTCTATACCAATTGATTTAATTGATTTATTTTTATTTTTTTCTGTTTAAAATGTGTGCTGTTCTTTGTCTTGTAAGGTTAAAATTTGTTTAAAAAAAAGATCCCTTTTCATGTCAGACACGTTGACATGCCATTGTGGGAAAATTACAAGTGTAACCGTTGACACTGTAATGGTTGCACGGCTCAGTGGGGAGCCGTCGTTAATGTAATATCTGCAGTGACAAGTCTAAATGTCTGCTTTATGTGACCGTGTCAAAAAACCCTCACTCTACACTGTATGTTTGGAGTGGATTTTAAGATTTAATGATCAGCTACAAGGCATATATTAGCCTGGCTCCTGACTAGATTTCTATCATTATTTGAGCCTCAGGTTTTCTGGCAGGTCTGCATTAATAATTCCAGAGTCAAAGCTGAAAACCAGGGGCCTTTGCAGTCAGAGCCCCTCGACTCTGAAACAACCTGCAAGGTAGCTTTTCTCATTTTTTAAATCTCTCCTAAAAGCACATTGTTTGCTCGCCATTTAAATATTATTCTTTATTATTTCAATTTAATTGCAATGTATATCTCTTGGTTTTTATCTTTGTATATCACTTTGTAACTCACTGAAGCGTGCTATATAAATAAATAGAAATAATTTGAGGATTTGGACCCTGCAGCCAACCAACAACAAGGGATCCAGTCAATTCAGGGTTTAATCAGTTATTCAGTAACTTAACATGTGTCTTAAACCACTCCCTGCGTCAGTAGGTACTAAATCACAATACAGTCTGAACAGGGGATTTGACACTGATCAGGTTAGTGATTCTACAGCGACGACAGATGACAGCTAATCCTATATTTGCATATGAAGGCAGATACACTTAAAAACTGATAATAAAAACCTAAATTGTTATCAGTTGGGTTCCAAGATTAAGTCAATTTGTTCTCTTTCGTTTGCTGTCCACATGGACTGTTGCTCAAACGTGATTGGCTAATACTACTCGGACTACAAAATGAAAAACAGATTCTGCCCTCATATGCAGATAACTGTTCATAGAAACGTTTAAGTAGCCCCTCCCCCTCCCTTCTCACCAGCCTGGCATTAGCGATCTTTTTGGGCATGGGCACATCCACAACGGGCAGCTCCGTGTGTCTGGGGTAGGCCTGGGCCATGCAGTTGCTGGGTGGACTGCCTTTGGGAATGACGGCTGTGATCTTCACCCTCTCGCAGCCCTTGACGGAGCAGAAGGCAAACTGCTCCCTGTCACTGTGGGCCTTTACCTTCAGGAAAAGCAGGCTGCAACACACACAGCAAAGCTTTAGACACCATATACTTCATCTGATGCTTTGAAACCACGGGGGGAAAAAAAATGATATTATTAAGTGACAGGACTTCTTTATCTCATAATTACTGACTAATAGTGTGAGAACGCCACAGCAAAGATCTCATATTTGCTCAAAGAAATTTCACAATCTTGAGTTTTTACTTGCAATTCTGAGATCCTGATCTCATAATTATGAGAACGTGTTAAGGTAGTTATCAGTCATCGCTATTTCAGCATAGGCTTTATGACTGACTTCATTTACTTCCTTATTTGCTTCATGGATCCAAAGTCGTGCTTCTAAAATTGTGATCCTGTTGAAATACTTCGATATCCTTTGGTAACAGCTATATAAATAAAGCACTGAATACATTATAGTAAAAAAGTTCTGCAGTGGCAATAGAAATTTCTAATCAGGTCAAAATCTGATGGGTCACAGAATATGATGTCTTACGATGTAATCTATTAATGACATCTTTTCTCATAATTATGAGCTAGTAAGTCATAATAATGGGATGGGGAAGTCATAATTAGGAGATATGGTTTCAAATTGTTTTTTTCTTTGGTGGATACAGTATATTTCTCTTTCTTCCTCAATAGTTTCTTCGCTCCCTCACACACATCTCCTTTTCTTCTCTGCTCTGCTTGTTGCTTAAAATGTACTTAGTCTTATTTTTGTAGTTGCACATCATCAGTAACTATAGAATTGCAGTTAGCTCACAGTGATAATTATGTCCATTGCAATATCCATCACAGCTTACACTCCTTTTCCTGTTTCAACTTTGACCTCACTCTAGTTAGATGCACACAGTTATTCTCTGGTCAACGGTAAAGAAAAATAATATGTGGTAAACTGGAATTATCTTTTAATTCAAACATTTAAAGCCGGATTAATCGATATGCGATCACTTGGGGGCAGCAGAAGAATTAGACGACACAACATCGACATATTATCACTTATCTAAGTTGAAAAATGTGTTAGCAAGCAGTTGGCTATATACATATCCAGCAGACACCGTGCACTATTAGTCTTTCTTTTCACGTGGCCTCATGCCTCAAGCTGTCGGTGTGTGCATGGATAACTTGAGTCATATTTTTGGCCATATAACTAATGTAAGCCCAACATTCACTCTTTTAGGGAAATATATTAAGAGGGCAGAGAAAAAAAATCTAAATAATGAGCTTAGAGAGCCTACAAAGCCCTGCAGAGCTTAGTAATTATTATAGGATAATTCTTTGTGGGTTTGTCACAGCTTTCACATTACATCATAAATTGAGCAGTTCTTAACAGAGAGATATTGATTAGTGGAGCTTCAAAGTGGTTGTCATTAAATAGACATAAATAGACAGTATGATGTCTTTGAATTAAAGGAGTTTTAATCAATATGCAGAAATATGCTCATAACACAGGTTTACACTGAATGTTGTTGTATGTAGTGGTAGTGTGTGTGTTTCTCTGACCCAGTGTCTTCCTCCCAGTAGTAGTATCCTCTGGCCAGGTGGGAGTGGTTGATCTTCTCCTTCTGCGTCGTCCTCATGAAGACGCCGGTCTTGCGGGTCTGTTTGGTCAGGCGATTGTGAATGTCGGAGATGACGGTGAAGGTGGTGCCTTGTGGGTAGCAGATGCCCACGTTGATCCAGTCATTTCTGAACACAACAAACAGAGCGATGTAGATACAGTACTGACTCCATCTCACTGTGAAACCTGTTCTCACATCCATAGTAATGGCACATACATGATTATTTCTACCTTTATCTAATCATCTGAATATGTGAGCAGAGCTGAACTAAGTAGTTGATTAATATGGTTAGAAAGCTAACTGTCAAACAAAAAAATTTGAATTATCTAAAAGAGAAAAATAGAAAAACCCACTCTGATTTTAGCTCAGCAGTTTTTTTAAAAACATATAACCGCAAACTGATAATCCTTTGGGTTTTTACTGGCCAGACAAAACAAGACATTTGAAGACTGTGGGAATCTTTGATGGGCATTTTTCCCCCATTTATTTTGTTTTCAAGAGCTGAATAAATTAATAATATTGAATAATAAATGAGTAAGAAAAAAAAAGTCCATCCATCCACCTTCTCTCTAGTGAGTTCTGGGTCTGCTCTGTGGTGTTCTGCCCACCAAAGACCTTCAACATGGGGTGCACGGGAGGCAGCAGGCTTACCAGGAGCCTGACACACCTCAACTGACTCCTCTCAACGTGAAGGAGCAGTGGCTCTACTCTGAGCTCCCTCCGGATGTCTGAGCCATATCTCTGCGGCTGAGCACAGACACCCTGAGAAGGAAACTCATTTTGGCCACTTTTTGCTCTTTTGGTCACGACTCAGAGCTCATAATTGGCTAAATGAGAGCTTGGCCTTCCGGCTCGGCTCACTCTTCACCACAATGGTCCCGTGCAGCGGCATTATTAGTGCTGATGCCGCACCGATCTCTCTCTCCATCCTCCTCTCCATTTTCCCCACACTCATGAACAAGACCCTGGGATACTTGAACTCCTTTGCTTGCCTCAGACGTGGAGGAGCTGACTCTCGTGCCAACCGCTTCACACACAGCTGCAAACCACCCAAGCAACTTGCACAGTCTTTAGTATACACACCGCACTACGTGGCTGATTCTCATACAGAATGCATGTTATATGCAGTTTTACTGAACACTTAGGCTCTCATTTCATAAAGCCTCGCATACTCCTTTTAATCCACTTGATGGATTTCCCCCTAGAAAAGGGCTGGTAGTCGCAGCTCTAATTGAAAAACTGTTTGCAAATAAGCTGAATACAGACAAAAAGGAGAAGTTCAAAATGAAAAAAAAGTCAAATATACGATATAACCGCCCCAGAGTCAACAATACATTAACAAGATGGCAAATTTAAAATATGATAATCTATTTAGTTCAGCAGCCTTTTACCAAGTCTGATACAAGATCCTTCAAAGCCTCAAAATCAGCAGGGAGTGGCTATATTCAATATATCACACAGCACAGCAGGATGGAACAGCTCATTAAACTGCATCAGTTAGTTTCCTCTCAATAGAAAGCAGCAGTTTTTTTTAATTCAAGTAAAAAATAACGCATGTATATTTCATCCCTTTCCGCCAACTATCAGCCTCACTTGCTGTAAACCTCAGTGAACTGTAGATGGGGCCAGTGGTGTGTGCACCACCGGTGGTCTTGGCTCTAGTCTGTCCACGTCAGGGTGAACCCAGGCCACGAGGAATAGCTGACATGCTTGAAATGACGAGCGGCCTTTATGCAGTTTGAATAGCTGAAGGCCACACTGTAAACATCATCCGAAGGGAGGAGCGCAAAGTGGGGCTCTCACCATTTCTGTGGTGAATCCGAGAGGAATGAGCTGACAACTTCCATCAGTTTACTTCACTTACCATGTGTTATCTGAGTGACCTCAGGAGCTGCCCTGCCATTTACAGAGAGCCTTTAATAAGGGATCAGTGTTCCACAGAAAGTGAATATTGTCAGCCAACTTCCCACATCATCACAACATTTTTGCATATTCAACCATATATGCACCCTTTCTGTCTAATATTCTTTATGTAACTGGATAGCAATTCAGCCACTTCGTGAAGGGTCAGTCAGGTCATCAGCATGCCCCCAGGTGTGCGAAGGTGTGAACGTAAGCAGGCTTTGAGCTTCCAGCACTTTTTGTGTGCTAAAAACAAGAGTGCAAATGCCACGAATGTCTTAGAGGAGACTCTTTGTCTGCCGTTATCCATATCTGTACGATTCCTCATGTGTTTTCCCTCTCTGTGATGGCAGGCTTGTTTTTGTCGTGCTGTCGAGCGTAGCCATTCGGAACAGGCATGAACACATTCAGGCGTGGTCCGCATCACATTTTGTACTAGCTAATATATTTAAAGCATACTGAACCCTTTAGGGTCAATATCTTTAGTAATTTTTGATATTAGTCCAGAAAAGTTCTGCTTTAGCATTGTATTCCTATGACGTTATCAAAAAAAGGAATAAGAAATATAGCCTTTTTTTCTATGCATTCTTCCTTGTTAAAATCTGGGGTCTGCATTACCCACAATACAACTGGACTGCTGACCGTTCAGTGTAGTGTGCTAGTTAGCTGGGGCTAATGCAGCCTCAAGCCTCTGTAGCCTGCAGCAGAGATGAGGAGCAAGCTGCAGGTCTGGTGAGATCAATTCTTTCTAACTCCAACAGATTATTTTTCATTTTCAAACTTGTAGTCTTGAGCCCCAGCCAACGCTGACTCAAGTGACATCACTAGAGGCAATTTATCACATTTCACACAGCTCCCTCTGCATGCAGTAATGCAGCCTAATGTAAGGTCTCAGTATCCTTCAAAGAACTAGATCATATGATGTGTTGAAGCTCATTTAGTGATGAAAATGTTAAGCTCTGTTCTGAATGATCCTGCTCAAATGTGGGAGGGGGGGAGCCTGTCATCAGCCTCCTACGTCCCACTGCCTCCCTGAGCTCTCTCCAAGAATTCTGTGCCTTTTGCACGTCTGCGTAGGCTTGATGTGATGAATCATCCCAATGGGTTTAACGGCACACTCTTTTGAACAGTCTCTCCACAAAGGAGTTGATGATGTAGCTCTCAGTTGTACACATAAAAAGTGACAGTGGGTGTCTGAAGAATTGAAAATGCAAATCATGTTGGACTGTCAGGTCTGGAAAGTTGTTGGACAATATGACGGGCACTTTGTTTGAAGCACATTGAGTTCTTTAAGACTTTGGCACATCCTAAAGAAATGATCCCCACGGAGAGGAAGACTGGGGTGGTGTGACACCTTCGTATCATGGCGTATGACAGCTGTGGGGAACGCTGCATCAGCTGTCTGTGAACGTCTCGTGACCTCAGGTCAAAGTTCATTGACCGGGACGTTCACATCCAACATCCATCTTTGCTCAGACACAGCGGTTACATCTCCCCCCCGTGTACAACCACATGTATAGTACAGACTTTTACTGTGTGACACCAGAGGCAGCCCCATTCTCTGAATGGGACACAATCTCCCTCCTCTTCCTCTAATCCTCCTCTGAGTGTTTGCTTCAGTGCTGCTCCACTAACAGTGTGATGGGGGAATTGAAGGTAAAATACAGGCTAAAATTCACTTCATGGTTGGCTGACTGCAACAGATGAATCCCTCAGGCTGTGCGGTGTAGTCAAAGAAACAGGCTTGTAAACAGGTCAAATGATGGCCTGGATGCTTTTCTCCGCATAGAAAAGTTGAATTTGTTTCACTGTGATGATCTTCAAGACTATTTTAGACATTTTTAATCCTTCTGTTTTAGATTCATACTGAATTAAACCAGACATGATCTTTGTGAAATTCTGAACGTGAATATCTAAAGAGCCAAAATACAGTTCACAAGGCTTGACTAAACTACCACAAGTACCTTTATGATCCCCTTCAAACAGAAAATAAAAAAACAAGTCCCTGTAATGTTAGATAAGTACAGCGTCCTGAAAGGTCATATTTCTATATAGATCATTTGTCTTGTAAGACCTTGTACACAAATAATTCTCTTTTGCACAAAAAGTATTGACAAGTTATTATCTTGTGTGCAAAAGACAAGACAATAATATGGATATGGATCGTATATGCACAAATTACTAAGCATGCACAATATAGATTAATTTATGTCTACAAGCAGAGCCAAATGAGATACATTATGGGCACTACACGTGTATGTGTGCATACTGGAGTCCATATTGTGTGTGCGACATGGGGATCTTGTGCGAGTAAGAAAATAAATTGCATGCTAGGGAGATATGGAGCCTGTAAGTGCAAATTATCATCTTGTGCCCACAAGTTATTATCTTCTACTGTAGTTCAGCATGGTGCTCTTAGCTGTGATTTACCCTCTCTAGTATTCAGAGCATATCATGACTGATGATATGAGCACCAATCCAGGCATTTTTATATTCTGTACTTTCTAGATGACTTCAAAGTGCCCATAAACCCTTGGAAAATAAAAAATAAAAACCTCGGGGTGAGTGAGTGTAATCTCTCTTGTAAACACACTGCGGTCCCGTGGAAAAGGACAGAGACCTGCTCTGAATGGTCATTTGGCTCTACTTAACTTTAAATTAATACAAGCAGGCAGGCTAAAGCTGCTGACAGAGGAAAAGCCGATTTTTCCTATCAGTCCAAGCATCATATGGCGGCAAAGCACTTCCAACTGATTTGACAGACCTAACAACCCATTTGAAAGTTGACAATGTAGTTATCTGAGAAACAAGCGTATTTAAAGTCTAAATGCTTGTATGTGATTTCTACCATTGGCTGCCTTGTGCGGATGCTGTATTTCTTTTATTATAACATGAAAAATCAAACTAGGCTCCTTGTATAGGATAAAATGATGTCTGTCTCATTCCAGCTGTAAAACTACTGTGCAATCAACCTTCATGTCCGACCTTGACTGTGGAGATATTCTGTATTGTCATGCTGCCCCATCAGCTCCTCGGTGGCTAAACCCTGCGTATCCCAGTGTCTTACGCTTTATTACAAATGACAAACACCGCAGCAGTCATTGTTCATTGTACCAGAAGGTTGGACGGACTTCTTTACAGGCACGCAGAAACAGCCATCTCATGTTATTCATTCATAAAGCGCCACTGGTGACACTTCAAAAGCACCTCACATCTCTTGTGACATTTAAATCTAATAACTACAGCACACGATCCAGTAACAACTTAACCTTAGATACCCCCCACATACGCTCTAACGCAGGCCGGGCTGGTTTCAGGTGCTATGGACCTTCTAAATTAAATGAACTGCAACTCCCTCAAACTAGCAAACTAGTACCATACAAGTTTAAGTTTAAGTTTTATCATCTGATGTTTTATGACTCTTGTAGCTGTTTCATGCAACTGTTTCTTTAATTCTTGTCTATTGTGTTATTGTGGTGTCCTGTTTGGCAGATTGTGCTTTCGTGAATGTTGCTTATTCTCAAGTCTGCCTTGAAAAAGAAATCTTAATCCCAGTGAGACCGCCAAATCAGATAAAGACTAAATAAATCTATTCTCAAGTCATGATTATTATATGGGCTTTAATGTGCCTCTTCTATAATCTGCCCAGAGACTGTAAATGATAACGATCCATTTGGCTAAATCACACTGACGTTGAGTAATGTGTGCTGTCCGTGGTTACCACAGTGTGTGTGATTTTCACCTGGTTAAGACCGGCTGTAAACATGCTTTGTGTAAAGGTGGTGTTTGTCATGAGTGTGTGCTGTCACCCTCAGTTTCTCACTGACTTGTTGAAGTTGATGAGCCAGATGGTGACCTCAGCAGGCGCCGCCTGATCCCAGTGGATGGTGTAGCCTTTGGCCAGTGTGATCACTGGCTGGAACTGCTGGTAGTGTTTCCTCTTCCCCAGGGCCCCCTCTAGTGTCAGGGGCCGATCAGGGTACTCATCCTTCACTATGTGCATGTTCAGGTTGGCAGGGTTACGCGTCTGGACGTAGATCTGGAGAAAACACAGAATTAGAAGGCTGATAATAATAACCTTATAACCTTATCCAGTATCATTATTGTATATTTCTCGTAATTTCTGACATTGCTGAGACAATGCTATGACTCCATGACTTTTCTCTTCTTGTGCTCCTGATATGCTACCCTTTAGCATTTAAGATTATCCACTCATTGTCTCTTCGGGCTCCAGCAGCAGCTGTTCAGCACAGTTAAATACCAGTTGTATCTAAAGTGAGCGTAAGTAGTGTAAGACAGCGTACAAGTTGTGGGCAGAAACATTATAGAGTCATACTTGCAGTCCTTCCAGTCTTTGTGCTAAGCTAAACGAGACAAAAATGTGTTGTGTCAGTTTCTTGTTTAAGACTTCCAGCATTGCTAATTTTCCTCATAATTACCAACATCATTAATATGATTATACACTCTACAAAACATCCAGTTCAAAGCCAACAGAGGAGCTTTGATTGGGGTATGAAAATGCATGTAATCAACCAGCGCCAAACGTAACAAAGGGCCTTGAAACCTTTGTGTTTGTCGAGGCCGATTAGTGAGGATGAATGAGTGAGCCACTTTGATGCCCAGTGACCCACCTGTGCGTAGTGGCCGCTGCAGATCGCGGCCCTCCAGTCGGGCACGTCGATGCAGTCAGGGTGACGGAGCAGCCAGTTGTCCTCTTTCACCAGGTAGGCTCCCGGGTACTCGCTGACTGAGCCGTCGACATCGTGGAAGATAGTTGTCTTGTCCCCGTCCATCTGCATCTTATTGAACCATGGACCCGGCTCCCCGAAAAACACCCGAGATGTGATCTACAGCAGAGGGATAGAGTGATGGGCACACGTCTGAAGCTGCTCTTCGGGGTATTTTGTGCTCATACACTGTACATCACTCATGATCACTCAGTTTACAGTAAAATGCTCATTTATTTAAAACTTGTCATCCCCTTCTGGCAGTGAAAGTAATTCCGAAAAATGATTGCTGTCTTTTTCTGACTGTAATCTTTCCTCTGAGCAGGAGTTCCTTTTTTAACAGGAACATCAGAAACTTATCTTGGACACAGATTTTTCCACCATAGACCCTAGTCCTAGACCCAGACTCCTAGTTGCTGTAGCCTACTTGGTTGCTCCCTCCTTCAGCTCTGGCAAACAAAGCCTTGCCGGTTGATGCAGAATGCATCACCGGATTTAAAAACTGCATTTAAATACAGAGAGATTTACCTTCCGGCGATAGATTTATTCAGTATTGTTTGAACTCATTTGGCAAATGCTGTATCAGACATTCATTTATATGTAAAAGTCCACACTCCAGCTTATAATTCAAGTTATATTTTTTGTCAAAAATGTACAAAAGAAGAATTTGGTACCAATTCATTGAGCACTTTTGAAAGCACAATGAATTATTTTGCACAGCAAGGGGTATCTAAACTAATTACATTTCACTTCATTTCCACACAAGTGTGATTCATGTCAATTTTGTCCTGCAGAGCTTTTAAAAATGATTTGTCTTTTAAAAAAAAAAAGTTTTTAACTTTTCAAAGAAATGATGCATTTCTATGAACGAATGCATTAAACATGACACCTTAAGAGGAGCTGACCAAATAGTGGAATCTATTGCCTAATGGTGGCAGCTGTTAGCAGCTATCTGGATTTTAAAATTATAAATGTAAGGGAAACCCCTTTAAAGTTTGGATCAATATTTTGCTTTTCAACACACTGACAATGAATTCAGGGTAAATGCTAAAAGTTACAAGATGTTCTGGGTACGTCACACAGAGGCTGACTCACCGGCACGTGGTCAAAGGTGATGTCAGTGACGTTGTTGTTGGGGCAGCTCTGCCACGAGTTGTTGAGCCTGAAGCCAAAGGCACTGGTGTGCCGTCCGTCCAGTGCCGTGTACTTCCGGAATGTGCAGTTCTGCATGTTGATGGGCCCGTCATAGATCTGCATGCCGCGGATAGGAAAATCACTGCAGGGAAACACAGAACCACACACACACACACACAAACCATTAGCTTCAACTCTAGTAGCATGGGTTCCATGCCCATGCCCAAGTCCCATCCCACACTGGCTGATGTTAATCTGATTATCCATACCTGGGTGAGGTTAGTCTTTATCCAGGACTAAAGACTGTGGCTTATTCACTGACTTCAGTGACTGAAGGCAGAGATGAAAATAAACCACTAGGACTAGTCTTTAGTTACTTCACACACTGGTAACACTAGTTACAATAATACCAGTAGAGAATAGCTAGAAAAGAACCAAATCCGGCTCTTGTGCATATGAGTTAAGAATGAACTCATTGTATGACATAAACAGCAGAATTAGACAAAAACTGCAGAATTACTTAAGTGGCTGACTTTAAAATAGTTTTATTAGTCATTAAGAATTAAGAACATTAAGAAATTCTCTAGTAGCTATTCACACTGACAGGGAGGCACTAATTGGACCAGGGCGACTTATTTTAACCACATTATCAGTCTTTTTCTAACCTTAATAAAAGCTGCACTAATTAATATTTTTACCGGAAGAATAGTTCAGATGAATGTAATGTGAAGGGGGTCAGTTGTAGTGGTGAATGCACAGTATCAGTAACACCTCTGCAGTTCCCTACAGCTCCAACAAGATTTTAGCACAGTTTTGGCTTTACAGCGCACGACTTTCCTGTTTTGCTTCAGCCTCACTGCTCCTATAGTAATGTTTCCAGGAGCAGCAGGCAGCTGCTTTCAGGGAGGAAGCTTGGAAGCAGATGCCAAACAAACAGTTAGAGACAAGATGGTGAATCATCAAGGAGACCAAAACAGAACTAAAAGGACGATGGATGCTGTGTGTCTGCATGTAGAAATAAGCTACTGCATGCTGTCACATTAACTGCATTCACTTTACATTTGTTTATTACAAATGTTATGTGTGACCAGTTCAAAAATATCTGACTGGTCTCCAGCTAGTCACTAACTTGCGTTTACTGGGCTTATCAGAACCTTTTAACTGAAAACAGCTGCCTGCGGCTGTCAGAAACACAACCAATGATCGCACTAAGATTGAACCAAAATAATAAAGTTATGAGCCATAAAAACAGCAATAATAAGCATTAAGAGGCTAAAAAGCTTTGTGGAGTGGAAGGAAAGTACAGAGCTGGTGATAATCCTCTATGGGCTTGTCACTACTTGCTCCAATGGTAATATAAAATGATTGAATATACTGCAATCATACTTCAGGTAGCATGCCTGGATGTTCAAGTGAATTCCAATTGAAAAAGACCTTCTCCTATTGGTATATAGACGCAAACCATTCTGTCTGATCTCTTTAAGATCCAACGTAGGTCAGATAAGTGGTGGTACAGTGGAAAAAAGACTACCACAATTCACATGTTTTAGGAGTGGGGAAGAGAACCTTGCCTACAGCTGACCTCTTGCCATGGATGGTGATTAAATCTTTTTCTATCCACCGGCCTTATCAAATGTTCAGCACTGCACAGCATGAGAGCACTTGTGCAAAGGCGTGCCTCAGTTTTCATATAGCTGCATCAAATAATGCCAGGCTGAGGATGAAGAATCCAGACTGAAGTGCCATATGTGGACTTTTCTTTTTTCCCACGCAATAAAGGAATCTGATAATACTGTTGCTGAGACATTCCTTGTGTACTTTGCCAAGTGGGCCGGGGCACAGGACTGATTCCTGGCATACCAAGTCCGGCTCTCACACATACCAGCCTCCGTTAAACTGGTGCTCCACCCAAAATCTATTTCGGAGTATTAAACACTGGCTTGAAAAGTGGCTGTCAAATGTTCTCAGTTTGCTCCTTAATAAAGAACAGCAGCTGTGGTCAGTTTGAATACATGTCAGTTACAAAGACAGAAATGTCCACAGCTTAACAAACCACTCCTGCAGCACTTCACCACAACTTTAAAGCCTTCATGGGTTGCATGTATGACATTCAAAAGTTTCTAGTGGGTACGTTTTTTGGAGATTTTCAAAAGCATATTAATCACTACTGCATGTTAAAACTGACTGAAAAAATATGTAAACATTTAAATTTCATGCATTTTAGCAGCATTTCATGGATTATGCTGAAATGTATGACGAAGTATTAGAACCACTGCCAAAATCAGAGATGTCCAGAATTAAGTCATGATATTACGAAACAAATGTCGTAATAATACAAGCTGCTAGAGTCATATGTTCAGTTTATTGGCTGATAGGATTACATGTTGGATATTCTAATTTTCTTGACAGTTCACATGCTATTGTAGCATTTAGTTATTCTGACTAGCTAAAACATGATATTAGGGCTGCACCGTCACATCTCCTCTGCCTCCACCCCACTTAAAGCCACCTTTGTTCTGTTTGGGGCCGTCTCCCCCCTCCACGTTAACATTCGTGAGAACGACACAAAGCCGCACAAAGGTGAGATTTTTTTGCCTGACCAGAAGTGTTCTCAAGCAGTCGGTTTTGGTTTTCCAAGACGAGAAGCTTTGAGGATGACTGGATGATGATTTGATGTACATTTGGTGTACGTCTTCATGCTGTAAGCCCCATATCAGCACGGTGCAGAGCAATAACTTTACGCACAGGTAGAACCTGGCTGCCTTTCACATCATTTCCATAAAGCTTGAGCTATAATCACATTCTGATGCCTTAACTGAACTCTTGTCTCAGGAGAAAACCAAGCTTTTTCTCATAATATCTAAACTTTTTTCTTGAAATCTCTACATGAGTGCTAGTATCTTTGATATGAGTCTGGTTCTGATCATATTTGGGATGTGATGTTTACAGCATTTTTAGAACTATTACTAAACCCCTTGTGCACATTCTTCTGTCATTATCCCAGTTTCTGATAATGACTCCACATCCAGATAATCTGTCACTTAACTCTCACTTAGCTGACTGAGTTAACTAGACAGTTATTAGGTATTTACCACCTCATAAGAGGTCTCTCCCAGGTCTGTGAAACCAGGATGTGATGGATTACATGGACAAAAACATCACCAGGATTCTCCAAAAACCTCACCATGACTACAAATGCCTTTATATAAATATATATATATATATATATATAAATATATATATATGGCTGCTTGGACAACAAGTGAAAACATCTGACAAATTATCACTTTGTTTCTATGGCAACATTCTAATCATTTGGACATGTTTTTTACAGCTACGTGTTAATGAGAATTTAGTTTGTGGGCTGTAACACCAAAACTACGAGCTGACACAGGCTAGAGTTTTCACTTACATGCCACGTGGCAGGGTTCTGCCGGTGGCGTCAGAACCCCCTGGGCCCCAGATCCGGTTGTCCGGGAGGGGCATGCCGTGATTGTCGCTTTCACCCACAAACAGGGAGTTTTTCACCCGCTGATGAGAGCCGTCATCATCTGGAAAAGTCCCTCCACTGCACACACAGACGGGGAGAGTTAGAGTGCAGAAGTGCCAGCAGTAGTGTAGTCATAATAGCAGCATCACTGATATAAAAGCCCACAGCGAGAATTTCCTCATTAGGATCAAGACATTATTGAGGCGATTAAATCTTTGAATCCAAGCAAACACCAATCCACTTAATATACGAAACTAAGTTGAGTTATTAATACAAATATAATTTCTGTCAAATGTCATCTGTAACATTCAATGATGTGAATAATTGCAAACAAAATTAAAAACACTTTTCACAGCAAGCAGCTTCAGATGGAGAGGTGACTCACATAATGGGCCTGAAAGGTCACTATAGCTGTTACTGTGCTGTCAGACTTTATGGGGACCAAACATTGAAATAAATACAAGCACACAAAAGGAAGAAGTGGGAACAGCCAGTGGGCATGCACCACATGGCTAGTTTGCAACAAATGAATAACTGTTCAATCCGTTTGTTTATTTTCTGACAGCATTTAAAAGGAATCACTAAATCACACAATCATACATAAAAACTGTTGCTCTTAGTCTCCTAAGAGTGGGTGGGAGGTTATTTTATGATCAATTTAATGATCTAAGAGTCATTTATTAAGCTTTAGAAGCTTTGTTAGATCACTGTAAGACCATTTTATGAATTCATAGAAGCTCAGAACACTCACCATGTGCCCTGATGTGTATGTATGAAGTGTCAAACTAATGTAATTCATGAAGAATAATTAAGATGTTGCAGTTCACTGATTATTCAACAGACTAAAGTGGTCAGGTCATGGTGTCTGTGTATAAACTAATGCTGCAACACAAGTCCAGAACCTCCAGACCTGGGCTCTGTTTGTCAGTAGGCAGGTGTGGTATCTGTCACGGATAAAAAGTTACTGACGGTGCAGTAGATTGTAAGGAGGAAGTTATTACTGCTCCACAATATGATGTACATTTGTATTAAAAGTAGACAGATAAAACTCTTTTGTGATAATCAAAAGTGCAAGTAGACTATAAATGATAAATTACACACTGCCGAGTGTTCCAGCGTCATATTCTGAATTCTTTCCTCAGCAGTTAGTGATAAAGTTGCTGAACTGGAAAATCAGAAACCTGAAAGCTGAAAGCATTTTGAATAATGAACGTACAGAATTATTCTGCAGCCTTTCTCTGCACCACCAGCTTTTAATGTACATTTCTACTCTCCAGTTTAGATAAAATTAGTCACATATTGGGGTGTTTTAGCTTCAGTTTGACCCCCTGCATGCATCTGTCCTTATTCAACAATATATTAAATGAATACGGTTTTAATCCCCTAAAGGTTTGGCTGGAGCCAACAAGTCAAGTGCAAACTCCAGTGTCCCTGCATGCTGAAGGGACAGGTGCATTGTCTGTTATTCACAGACTTTTTGTACTTAGAACTATAAAGCATCTCCTGCTGCTTTTCATATCATGCTCAGCGATACAGAATTAAAGCCAGAACCTTGAAAACTCCTCACTCATTTTCATATCAACCTCATTTAAATGGAAGTAACGGCTGAACCCAACAAAGTCTGACCTTCTCAGTCTTTCTCCAGCAAAAAAAAAAAAAAAAGAAAAGCCTGTATGCCAACTGCGGTTCTGAAGGAGCTTTGTCACGTCTGACAAAATAAATCTGATTATGCCATCAGGGTGTTCAGTTAGGAAAACTTCTCAAGGTTGTGTAGGATGTGAAAGGGGAATGTAGGATCTAATCTATTTGGGGCTTGATGCACACTGGAAACTCAGCATATCTGCTGCATTATGATTCTTTATTAAATCTCCAGAATCTGAGAGATGCTGTTCCATTAAGACTACATCTCCATTAAGCTTCCAGGTGGTTTATAGAGACCTATTTAGAGACCACAGTAAAAGAAGTGAACAGCATGAAAATAGTCAAATCTCTTCCTCTTTTCAGTTGGAAAACAACAGAACTGCATCACAGGCAAACATCTGGTGAGGAGCTAGACCGACAGCTGGCTGACCAAATCGTTATTTCATGGCTGTGACTCCTCTGACTAAATCAACATAAATCTGGTCAATGACAACAGCTTCGGCTACACTGGCATTTAAAATGAAGGAGAAAGTAAGGGGGGACTTCAGGTTGTCTTCTAAACTTTACTGCCCCACAGCACCCGATCCTCAATGGGCTGCCTTATGTCATCATTTTTATTAAAAGCTCTCTTGTCCGCGCTGAAACACAAATCCAGCCTTTTAAGATTTATACTCTCTGGAGAGTGTTTTAGAAAAGCTCTATTTTGGGGGAGGAAACTGTGTTTTAGCCCGAATGGAAGGCGGTAGGAGAAAGACTAATAGGTTTACAACTCATGGCAGGTTTGTGTGGACATACACTATGCACCCCTGGGACACCAGCTTTGTAAAGTTGGGTGAAAATATCTCACCGATTTCCACCTCTGTGACCATCACACCCCTAAATTACTTTTCACAGTGCATCAAAACACTCCGTTTCCAACTGCATCCCAAGCAGACTCCTTATAAGGTGTTTTCCAATTCTAACTGCCCTCATAGAGCGAGAGACAGAGACAGAGAGAGAGAGAGAGAGAGAGAGTGGAGGGGGGGGGGGGGTCCTACACCAGTAAATGCAAACAGCAGTCCTTTATTTCTACCACAGAAATATGAACAGTGATTTAATAGTGGGGGTCTTACCTCGCCAGAGTGAGGCCAATGCCATTATCAGCAAATCTAAACAAGAAAGAGAGAATATTATTGCTGTGAGCACAGCAACAGTCAGAGGTCTCCAGGGAATGAACACACACACAAACACACACACACACACACACACACAGTCTGAAGGAGATAAAAAGTTATTATTAGATAGGGATGAATTTCTTACTTTCATCTCTGTCATCAATGTGCAGAAAAACAACCTGTGCTCCCCGAAACTCATAATGAGGATTTTCGACTATAAACGTGACAGACTTCACTCAGACAAACATATATTCTCTTGGTCAAAATAGGTTTTTGGATTCGTGCGTGTGTGCGGTACTCACTGGCAGTCATCCAGCCAGACATCCCCTCCTCTCAGCCAGGCTCCGTGGTCCTGGTTCTTATAGGCCACAAAGTGATGGATTAGAGCGGGGACTCTGGGTTTGAAGGGGTCAGCATCCTGATGGGGACCATACCTGAACAACACAACAGCAACCCCCAGCATCACAGACACACACACACACAGAGGAGAAAAAAAAGCATTTGATATTTACATGCAGGGCTGCAAAGTAACAGGTAACAAACCCTCTTGTTACTGTTTTCTATGTTATTTGTATGTCTAGAGAGAGAAGTCTACTCCCACTTAAAGATAGAATCCCTCAGATGTCAGCCATGGCTCATCTGGTCACACTCTAATAACAGAGTTTCATTTGAAATGACACATGTATTGAGCACAAACACTTGATCTGCAGCTACTTAGAAACACAGAAGAAGAGTAACTGGTGTATCTGTTTAGCAGCAGCCAAACAAACTCAACTGAGAGCATTAATCACATAGTTTTAACAGTGAAGACTGGTAGACAGTCCACAGTGTCGTCCAACGCAGTAATATTGAACATATGATTGGAAGTCTTTTGTCTTATATGAAATGCAGGCGTGCATCGGCTTTATCTTCTCCACGTCACATGTAGTACCTGCATGGATTGTTCCCTGTGAATGCCCTCTGTATGATTCTGGCCTGTGGTGCTCTAGTCTGGTCCAGGCTTACGGTCTGGCCTCAGTATGTTTTTTTTGTATCCTTCTCCTTGGCTCAGTCACTGATCCCAACCATTAAAGCGACTCAAAAAAGCCAACACACTCCGTTCAATAGCTCAGCGTGGCTCCTTCCTTTTAACTCTCTTTTCTCACTAATCGCATGGGTCCTCTAGAGAACAAAACAAACCTTGGGCTTGGAAAAAAAAAAAAAGGCTACACAAATTCAAAAATTTAAATCCAGCATAAATGCTGAATGTACATTAGTTTCCATTTTGACAAACATAATCAAATTGTCTTGCTGCTGTCTTCTGCAATGCCACCATGACATAATATTGTGATTGTGGCTACATGTACAGTGTCCATACTGTGAACAGGCAGAAGTACTGCAGAGTACTGCAATGTCCACCCATCATATTGATAACACAGATATCAGACCATGGCTACTCAGCCAATCGCTCATGAATCCCGGTGTTTTATTGGCTCTGCTGTTGAAGTGGTGTGGGCTGCTTGGCTGGAGAGAGGATACTACATAGATGGAAATAATTGACGTCACACGCGCTGTTCTGCTCTGTCATTTAAAAGTACTGATAATAATTATATATATTCCATAGTGTGCCCAAACATTTTCATTTTAGACATGTAGAGGGACATCATATTTCCATAGTAACTTGTAGCATTGCACTTTGAGCAAGAGTATCTAATTTCTTTTATGATTATATGTAATTATATAACTATAAATCCAACATTTAGGCAAATTTACACATAAAACACCTCAATTTGTACTTCCAAATGGATATAAATTAACGTTAAAGAGTCACATTATAATATCTGTTATTATACCCAGTATTTTATTAGATCAAACCAGCCTGATTTGCCCCCATTTGGACTCAGTCTTAACTTGATCTTAAAACATCCCAGACTTAGACTTAACTTGGACTCCACTAAATTGGACTTCACTACGACCCTGGCATGAGCATGCAATTTGAATCCAGCAGGAAAGATGGACTCATTGTTGGCAACAAACAAAACTGTGCAGAGAGGCAAATGAACTGAATGGCTTCTGAAGAATTCTGACCATGAAGCATCATAAACTGGGTTTGACATGATTAAAATAATAATAATTCTAATAATTGTCCGGGAGGGGCATGCTGGACGATAATTTTTCAGTTCAGGCAGTCTGTGAGAAAGTTTTCTGAGAAAGACAAGATGTCCACAGTTTGAAGAGCATCACTGAACTGAAGAGGGAGAGGTTTCTAGGGTGTATTCATATTTCAATGGTGAGGTCAGCATGACACATTGATCCTTCCACTCTGACAACATGAGACAAACTGCGTGTCTACTTGAGTTAACTTAAGTGCAAATAATCTCACTTCTACTTGAGTAATATTTAAAGCGCCACTCCTATGGTCCTATATTATACCCAATACCAATTTGTCACTTACAAATCAACAACAGGAAACATGACCATGACACACTGCAAATCCATCATGCTGGATTGCACTGGGTGTGATGTGACTTCAGCTTGTCACACGTTGGTGTTTGTTACAGGGTGAGGAAAATGTACAAGGGTGAGTAATCTGACCTGGCTCCAACTAAAGAGAGGAAGGGTCTCTTGTCCTTGTCGTTTGCCTGGGTGGTCTTTACTCCATTGTCCAGGATCATCCCGGCCTAAAATGGAGAGAAGATAAACGGCATGTCAAGCAGGATAACACTCCACACAAATAATAATAATAATAATAATAATAATAATAATAATAAATGATAGAGAATAAATCAATGTTGTCCTTAAGAAGTCAGACTGTGTTTGCTCACATTTTCTATTCCGCTAAAACAAATGATTGTCTCTATTTATAATCAATCTGAATAAGAATACATCTACAGGCCTCCAACTTTCTCTCTGGCTATTAGAATTTTTATTCAATAACTGACCTTTCAGTTGCGCCGAAACCAATATTTTAGTGTCATTTCCTCCCTTCGTGCAAAAAGAGTGTGTGAGTGTAGCTGTGGAGCATGTTTGTGGCTTCTACAGCCAATAAATCAGGTGCAGTAGCAGATGATGTAGACTTTTTCTTCTGCAGTCCTGTTCGGACACATTGTGAACAGCCCAACATCAGGTCTTAATTAGCAGCACTGCATTCAGATTAAATCAGCAACAGCTGCGCTCATTTTATATCATCAGTCTTGGTGAATACTCTGCTACATTTTGTGGCCCTGATAGTGTTTGTGGTAGGTTTTGATAAAGCTGTCTATTGACCTTGACCTGCTCACTTCTCATTTTGGTGCTTAAATGTAAGTGTGTAGCTGCTGTCGTCGTAAAAAAATGAGAATTTTCTCATGGAGGGAGCTGTAACTTTAACCCTTTGAGGGTCTTCAGCACTTTCTAGTGTGTTATGATTTTTATTTTTAGCATATTTTATCAGTTTTTCATGCATATTGCTTATAATTTTGCAAGATGGTGAATTTTTCAGAGTTCTCAATTTTTTTCATGTATTTTTTGTGTATTTTAGACCATAAAATGATGCGCATCATGACAAAAACATGGCAATTTAAGGGTTAATTTTTTAAAAAACTAATTAAAATTTGATATGTATGATTAGGGCTGATGCTGGTCTAAAAAACTATTTAAAAAAAATTTAAAAAAAAGAAAGATGTTTAACATTTTTATGGCTTGTTTTTATGCATACACATTTATGTGTGTAAGGATCTTTAACGTGATTATTTCTGAGGACCTTCAAGGGGTTAAATAACCAGACTTATGTGTGTGAAGCAGTATTAAGCGTTGCATCAAGTGCTCCAACAAATTGAATGACATGCTACATCATAGATATTTCCGATGCCAAGAGTTAGCATATGATTAAGTTGTTATTAAGTTATAAGCTACATTAAAATTATAGCCCTGTTCATGGCTGATACTTGGTGTGGGAAGTGATGTTACACCAGTACCAGGATGCAACTAACCCCCATATCAGATTTGTGGGCTCTCTTATCAACTCTGTCCTCCTCTTTTATGGAATTAAGGAGGTTCACCTCGAAATGAATTGTTTTGGCCTCACCCTCCATTTCTTGTGTATTAAATGTGTATTCTGAATTAGCAAGATATGCATACTTAAGACCCTTTTACTGGTTTCTGGTTGCCAAAAGAGCCAGCTGGAAACAATAAAAAGTCAGCAGGAGACGGAGATTATAACCAACCTATTGAGAATTGGATAAAAATAAGAACCTGCTTTTGTCTGTTCCTGTCTGAAATGGAATATTAAGGATTAGACTTAATCTTAATATTATCTCTAATATTTGAACATTAGAAATATTGCTTATCAGAGCTTTAAGGCAGGGTCAAAAACCCCATTTAAAGGTAAGCAGGGATACATGACTGACTTTAAATCAAGGATAAATGTACCAAATGTACCAGGCTGGAAACATTCAATGCAGCTTGATAAAAGCACTAAAGCTAACAAACAAGCTACTCCCAGTTGAACTTAAAGCACAATGCTTTCCCTTCCGTAAATAGAAATAGTCATGATGATAAAAGGCATCCTCAGCAGGTTTTCTGCTTCACAACAAAGACACCACCCCTGTGTTGCAACCTGCAGCCCTGACATAACCTCTTCTCTCACAAACATCCCGCGGTGGCAGCCTGACATGAGTTATGCTCCCATTAGGATGATCCAAATTAAAAGTGAAGAAGGGATGGGTAGAAGGAGATAGGAGAGAAAAGAGAACACTGTTGGGGGCAGAGAAAGGAGGGAGATAACAATAGCACTTCCTCTCCACCAGCGCCTCATAAATCTCTCTCTGCTCGAGCTGCGCAGCGCTTGATGCTGCAGGCGCCTCCAAACGCTCTCCTGTCCTCCCCATCTCATCCGTCTCCTTTGCCTCACTTTCCTCTCTCTCTCTGTTGTCTGGCCTTGATTTTGTTATTCTCGCTATTGACTCATTGCTCTTTCTCTCTTTGTCGCTTAACAGGTCACATTTAACACATCTAATGTAATCTTGTTTGTCATTCCCCTTAGCTCTAAGTGATGTTGGACTTTTGATAAAAATAAATGCTGACAGATTACTGGAAGTAATGAATTCCAGTAATATGACCACATTTTTAGGTCACTGATATAACCCTGGGACAATTATTATTATAATTACCGTGAAAGAGGTTTTTCAAGGAGTTTTTTAAAAATAATTTTATCATGAAAGTTCCTAAATTTAAAGGGGCCCTTCCAGCGTTTTAGTACTGCAATTCTATGAAGTTTAGAGTCTCTTAAGATTAAAGGACAGTCAAAGGAAGAGATGACCTGACTGTTTGTCCCCAGTATGAGTCAAGCTCCAAAAACCCTACCTGCCTACCTCTCCCATAATGCAACTTGGTGGTCTTCCAAGAGAAACTACTTGCCTGGTTAATTGCACACCTCCTAGCCCAAGTCATTATCATTTCTTGTACAGATGTCAGGTAAACTGGTTTCACTACATATCCTGGTAAAACATACTGATGGTACACTGCCCATCAGCCGACCAGTGGAGGAGAACGAGACCAGCATCTCATTTGTTTTAGTTTAGTTTGTCTAGTGCAGGGACAGTGTGCAGTGAGGGGTGGGTGGGGCAAGATCCATCATTGTTAGGCTCTGTATGCATTTACAAATGTTCTGCCCTTTAAACTGATTTTGCAGCAGACTCCTCTGTCGCTGGTAAGTAAAAGAGAGAGTAGCCAGGTAGTATGGGAAGGCTGGTCTGGTGGGTGCACACACATGACGTGTCTAATCTTAAACACCAAGCAATTTCCTCACCTAATTCCGTGACACCCCTGTAGCACTTCCTGGTCTGTCACAAAGGCTGTAAGTTCCTGAATGGGGCACCCAGTTGTGAGCAATTTGACCCTTTTACCAGAGTTGTGTCAAAGACTTGAAGTGCTTTTCTAATATATAATGACTAGGATGAATGAGTTGAATGGGTTTATGTATTTCATTATGTGTTCTGGACAGCAGTATTCATATTACAGTTGTTTTGATACTAACTGGTTTAGTTTAAAGTTAAAAGTTAAAAGTTTGTTGGTATGATCCAATAGGACGAGCCCTGCAAAGCCACTCTGGACGGCACAGGGGTGTTATTCTGTAACAATGTGTGGTGCTGAGCAGGTAAATACACCATTCCAGTAACAGACATGGTCTCAGCCTGCCATGCTTTAAGAAGCTGGTTTTGAGCTTAAGAAGCCATTTTTCCAGTCAGTTCTCGGCCAAACTTCCTTCACTCAGGAGGAGACTGTGACACCATTAACACCCAAAAGAAATCAGAGCATTATGAATGGATGAGTAAAATCTAAAAGACACTGACAATGTGGTGCATTCAAAGAGTGTCCTTCATTTTTAACTATCCTCAAGTGTATTATTGTACATTAATGCTCATTCTTTTCTAAGTTCAACAATGTAGCAGTACGTGGTTTAGTGTTTGTAATAACTAATTATGGTGATCACACTAGCGCATCTGGCTGCTACTGAAGGCTCCCCTCCCCTTCCTCCCCCCCATCACCCGTCTGTCCTCAGACTCACCCTATAGTTGGAATGAGCTCTGTTGTTGGTGAATTGGCCCATAGGTGTGTGTTCAGTGTGTCCGGGGGAGTACAGCCCCTCTGAGGGGCCGGTGGGCACGTGGTGGAAGATGAACCAGAAGCCTGTTTCCTGGGGGGGATCACACACACAAGAACACGAGCATTCAAAAAGAGGCGATTTAGATTTTCAATTACTATGAATCTAGAGCAACAAAGAACCAGAGCACATATGCAGAGATCTTTTTGTTCATACAGAAGCACGTGCACATTCCATCACACACTCCTCTTTACCACTCTGTGTGTCAAATTACTGTTTTTGCGTTGTTCTTCGCAGGTATGCAAATGAGAATAGTTATTACACTGGCGAGGATAAATGAGGCTCCATTTCGCCTGACGTATCCTTGTGAAATCCCAGAAGTATGATCATAATTGGCACTCTATCATAGTGAAAGTACGGCAGTGCCTCTGTGTGTTGTCTGCTTGATTCTGAAGTTAATAGGAGTACACAGCCATTAATCTGACCTGGCAACGTGGTAATGAGACAGACCTCCACCTGGAGAGAGATTGGGGTGTGGGGTGGGGGGGGGTTAGAGCCCGAGTGAGAAACTCACCTCTGAGCCTGCAGCAGCACAGTTGATGAGGTTGTTATTGGGGTTGGCGATCCAGAAAGTTGAAGTTGCGCTATAAAGACAGAGAGAGTTGGAAAGGAAAGAGAGAGTTTGCTCATTGGATTTCACACAAATAGTTTGTCCCAGTGATGTAGTGGTGAATGAAAAGTGCACACTATGAAGACAGCAACAGTAACTGAGGTAGAGAAAATGACTTCAAAGTTTTTGTTCTGCAAACAGTGTTTTTTTTTGGCACACAAAAGGACTCTATATCTCTTAAGAGCACTTTGGGGGATATTATCCTTGATATTAAATCTTAACAGCTTTCAAGACAATTGATATTAATGGAGTCCTCTGGTTATTATTATATCCGGTACCTTGGAGCTCTTATATAAATAATATGTGTAGAAAGTCAAGGGACAAGCAAGTAAATTGATGTTGTTGCAAAGCAAGTTTTTTTCTTCCATGTTTGTTTCTGTGGGAAAAGTGTTACAGATGAAACCATTAAATTCATCAGTGAATCTGAAGATATGCAATATTTTTTGGAGTGGACGTGTTGGGATGATGGTGGTGCTGCAAGGAAGGTCCAGAGAGAGCAAATATTGGGATTACTTGAATATTTACCGAACCTGTCATGATTTGATTAGTCAAGTAATAGTTCATTTGATTTGCATCAAGTGCCTCAGTGCATAATGGCAGGTTGTTAGGACACATCTAGAAAGTAAATGGAGTGCTAAAGAAAGTGTATTCTGCTTTTGAACTTGGTATATCAGTTGAAGGGAAGTGTGGATTTATCCCAAGGCTATATGTGAGGAAATAATAAATAGTCTGATAGTCTGCTCCAAACTAACTCCTTTGATAAATCAATAGATGATAATAATAATAATAATATAAAGACCTATTTAATAAATAGCCTACAACTGGCTGCTTCACTTATATCACACTGGACTGGACCTGCTGTAAAACAAAACAGAAAAATAAGCAGGTGTCAACTGCGGGAAACAGAAATTTATTCATCAGGAAAACAGACCGGCATCATTTCAGCCTAGAAAGGCGACAAACTCATTTGCAAACAAATTGTGGCAAAGTGGGTTTTCTCTCTGCTACGTCCCTCATCTTGACCTATCTGTTAACCTCTCCTCCCAATTATGCAGCCTTAACAAGGATGTATACGCTCCCCTACTCGGCACCCCCTGCAGCAGCTCAGTTTGGATTAGAAAGGAATTAGCTCTGGTGTAATCAAGGTCTCAGCCAGCCCCAATCAAGGTTCAGTCCCCCCAGGCTCACTGATGTGTTTTCTGTCAGCGTGGATGAGAGGGATGGGAAGTCCAACACAACAAAGAGGAGAGAGCAGACAGAATCTCTTTCAGAGGAGCCATGATTTGATGAGTTGACAGTGATGATGTATGGATGATACCAATTGGACTGCTGCATGAGTCCGACTGAAAGTGACGAATGTAACAATCTGATGTAAGAGAGACAGAAAGTTTGGCAGTCTGACACAGACTAAGGGTCGCACAAGCTGGAAATATTCAAACATGCCAACACGCCTCCAGTAACCACTGAATCATTTAAATGGAAGTGTGTAAAGTAACTGATGTTACTGCACACACTGTAACATGGATTTGGCTTCAGGGAGGGGAAAGAATTCTCCAACTGGTGCAATTTCCATAGAGGGAAAGTATTTCAGGTTATGATGATAATGTTGCAGAGGAACAATGCTGACAAAATATATTTGTAGAGCAGACTTTACTGTTAATTCAATTCTACTGTTAATCCAGATTAATGTATGTTACCAACAAATTGACAGCCATAACAAAACAGCTATGTTGTACCCAAATAAGACATATTTTCTCATTTCTCTCTAATAGCACTTCTCTATGCAGGTGGTTTTGGTTGCATATGCCCAGGAATCACATTTCTGCTTCCACCCAATACAATGGAAGCAGATGGAATTTCATTTGTGGCACTAACAGCTTCAAAAAAATTCTATTTCTCTCAATGCTGCATTACAGCATTGGTATGCTGTCTGACCATGTTGGTTATAGTTGGTCCGAACTGCCACACTGGAGGGCAAAGTGAAAAGCTGGCCATTAAAGAGAGGGAGAGAAGACATGATGCACACATTTTGAGACCTTCTTTCCCGGGAGGTATTCATTGTGCTGCATTCGATTGTTCACATGAAAAGAAATAGTTGCGTCAAGAATGAATGAAAGAGAGACGGAGAGAAAAGTTCAAACCGTGGCTCCTTTATCATGTCCACACAGTTGGGCAATCACAAATGTCAAACTGTCACTTAAGGAAAGTCACAGAAATTATTATTGTGAAAGAGCTTGAGCAACCATTGAAATAGCAGAGTTGGTCCAAATAGTAGTTTCTACCAGAGACATACCTTATATCTTTAAAACATGGACGACTAAAATCAAAACCATTAATACCACTAGAGGGTATTTGTGATTTGGGTGAAGATTTATAGTGCAAGAAAGCACTAAACATGACAGTGATCTGTTTAGTGCCCCTACAGCTGTCAGTGTGCTTCATGTCTCCCCATTCTTCATCCTCCCACCTCACAGCTTTGCTCACATCTTTAACAGGCATTTCCAGACAAAAGCTGCAGCCTCACATTACACAACATTTTGACTGCTGGCTTTCACAGAGGACCCAGAGGTGCACGCTTGAATGCAGCTGCTCAGTCCAGTAGGGGTTTCTGTAAACAGTATAGAGGTGCACAGTGTGCCGCTTTCACATTTGAATCTTGTAGAGTTTTGGCTTCCTTCGGTGAGTTCGTGCTCATACATGAGTGGATACTGGAACTAAGTTTGTGTCCATATGCTCATGTAGATAAAGCTGGGATAAGAGCTTTTTATTTTAATCTTAATATTTCCCCCATCACATGTAATTATCATCAGTTCTGTCTCTCTTAGATTTTGCACTTTCTATTCATTTCATTTCATCTCCCTCTTGGATGCCTAGATTTTTAAATAAAGCGTGTCCATTATTGTTGGCTTCACTTTTTGACTATGACTTCTGATTTGAGATTTGTGCTCCACAGCATTTTCTTACAGCAAAGGCATCTCTCTTGAATTAGATTTTTTTTTTCGTCATAAATGTGCAATTTCTTCTGGGTTTCTTTTTGTGTCCATGTACGCACCTCAGAAAGCACCTTTCACAAGAAGAAGAAGAAGGGGAAAGTCATTATGCTGTAGATCCATTTGCAGGTATGTGAGGAAAAAGCAGCTTAGGGTAATGAATACGAATAGAAATGGCAGATATGCAGTTTGGCTCCACAGCGGTTTACCAGATGGCAGCACGACACCTTAAACCTTTCCTGTCTGCTCGTTTTCTCCTCCACTCCTTTTTTTGTTTTGCTATTCTCCTACCTTTTGTTTCCATCTACCTCTCTCCTAAACTCTGTTGCTGTCACTTGTGAAGACACAGAGGTTTGTATGATCAAGACCACCACCAGACACATAGCAGACAAATGCCAAGAGTGCTACTGCAATTGACAAAAGACTTGATTTGGTGTTTCTTCCCCTTGTTTGGAACTTGCCTGCACTGGTGGAATCGGAGCGTTGTGCACAGCAACAACACCAATTAAACCAAAAGCTACACGCTGGATTGGAAAGATAAAATGCAATCTTTTCCTGTAAGTTACATGCTTGTTTGAATGAAATTCAAATGCTGCTCTATCACTGCTCGTATCAAAACTGAACTAGTTTCAATAATCTGGCCATTATAACACATAGAAGCATATGAACAAGTGCACATACTCCTTATATAAGTGTTAAGACCCAGTGCATTCATCTGATTCAGTTTAAATGACAGTTTCATTCTCCTCATGCAGCCCACATATCTTCTATTTCTGGCAAATACGACTAAAATGTATTGTTCTCATCTGAGCATTTAAATTCAACACATACACGACTCAACAATGACAGCGGAAGGAAGGAAGAGGAGCAGAGGGAAGCCATGAGGGAGCCTAAAAAGCTGCCTGGAAATTAATCATCATAAATCTTACAGTGGGGAATGTTGTTAGTGCAATCATGTTTGATTAAATTGGAATTTTTGAACTGCGGTAATAAATACACTGGGATTTAGAAATCATTACAGAATGCATTGATCTAGACAAATTGGACAAAAGCCTCATTAGGAGTATAGCGCATTGTGCATGTGTGGCTGTTATAATTGGATAAATTAGGAGAGGACAGAGAAAAGGAGAAAAAAAAAAGAAAGGAAAGGAGCAGAAAGCAGAGGGTAAGATAATGTGAGAAAAATCAAATCCTTCCAGTACACTTGGAGAGTAAGTGGAGGACTCCATATCAGTGAAAGCCAGTGCCATTATGCATCTCTAACCTTGGCCTTTATGCTCTGCAGCTGGAGGCAGAGGCAGTGTAGTCAGATAAAAAAAAATAAAAAAAGTCATGTGACCTGGATTAAACTGCTTTATATTCTCAGCTTTGTCTTTATGCTAGAAATATAATGCCTCGCCAACAAAGTGAAGGTGCAGAGGGGAAAACACGTTAACTCTACTGATACACGTGTGTGTGTGTGTGTGCTACATTTTGGCAGGTCTTCACTAGTTTAGAGGGCTGTTTGAAGGTTAAGGTAAAGGTTATAGGTAATGAAGTCTAGATAAGGGTTGGTGTTGGTGTTGTTATGGTGAGGGAATGCGTCATTATACCTTGTATTCCAGTAATTCCAATAAGGCAGGCGTTATTTGCACCTGGGTGTCAGTAGTCAACAACACTATTTGCACACATTGTGAAATGCTTCACATACTCATACTTCCC
The DNA here is from genome assembly GCF_042242105.1 of Pempheris klunzingeri. NCBI lineage: Eukaryota > Metazoa > Chordata > Actinopteri > Acropomatiformes > Pempheridae > Pempheris > Pempheris klunzingeri. The sequence goes on along the minus strand of NC_092012.1, from coordinate 29,810,895 downwards.
TGTGATTTGCACATCTGTTTGTGATCAGACCAGTGATGTGACAATCTGAGAGAACATGAATCATCTCGCCCTCTTCAGGGCTTCTGCAACTTTTTAAAAGTAAAATCCAAGCACTTCTGAAGCACTTTCAAGAAACCAAAACCATAATTTTCCAGACTGTCAAAGTATCATCACATCTAAATTGTTACTATTAATGCAAATACAAAAAACAAGTGTACAGAGTTCATATATACCCACAGCAATCAATGTATATTCTTACTTTACTTATTTATTCATCTTAACTTTGACATTTCATATTTTGATAAAGATTCTTATGAAGTGGATTTTGAGTATTAAAGGATTTTTAGTTTACATGAGTGACTGTGCAGATGAAAATGAAGCAGTTAAAATCACAACGACTTTGTATGCACCCTGCCACTGATTGATATTCAACATCAGCTAGGCATTTTGCACTTTTGCCTGCTGCTCATACATAAACCAAAATAGCTGGTGCACTCGTAGACACCCACACAGCACCTACTGCCTTGTTGTTGCACTTGCACAATTAAAATAGGGCCCTGTGTGTTACTATCCCTCCAGGGCAGCTCAGCAAGGAAACATTATCAAGGGAAATGCATATAACATCTGTGCACCATCAATCAGGAGTTCTCCTGTACTGCATAATTAGTCTAGTGAGAAATCAGAGAATCAAGCGAAAGGCCAACTCTTGTTTGCTCTGTAACCATGGATGTACAGATGCAAATCCCTGGATTATTTTGATATTACAAATAGTACTACTGATACTTATGAGCCAAGATCTGTAGTTTTCTTGTAAGTTGTAAGTCTGATTCATACCGTTTATCTTGGATGGACATTGAAAATATTGCTATCACAGGAAAGGGATGTGCTGATTCCCGGAGAGTGTGAGATATCTGTGTGTTCTGATTTGAATGAGTTACAACTCTGAGGAGAAAAAGTGCAAGATGTTAGGAAATGTATTGAGTTGTGGGGAGGTTAATAAACCTAACTGCACAAATCTAGATACCATTTGCATCTCTGTACAGCACTTTGTCTGTTCACATCCCAATAATCTAGTCAGTTAAATCCTTACAAAAGTGTTGTTAAACCAGGTGTGTGGTGTAAACGGAAAGTGACAAATACATGTATAAATTAACAGGTTAGTAGAGCTCAAGGCATACTGGTTTTAAGTTTAAATGTGGTATTTGCGTTTTCCACACCTGCCACTAGATGTTTATATCCCTATTAGCACTGTTGAGTCATACGGTTGCCTGCAGAAAGAGAGGGAGAGAGTTTTGCCTAATGATCTCAGTGGTGCTCAGTCTCAGCCCTTACACAGTGTGAAAAGTTTTATTTTCTAAAATACCATTCTGGCACTGCTAATAATTTGTTTTAGTGTATCTTTGGTAAATAAGTGGAAATTATCGATGGTATTTGTTCTTGTCCGTTTCTCAGGTCGAGAGTTTTTGTGCGGTCATTTGAAAATGTCTTGTTTCCATGTTTGCTCACTTTAGAACTTTATATTTAAGAAATCTACAAATGTGCAGTAACTTTTAATAAGCACCGCAGAGAAAACTACTTTGCTGTAACACCACTAACACGTTGGAAGGAGTGTAGAGTGATGAAGTTAGCCCGAGATTAATTGGTGCTCTTTGTTCTGTGTGGTATTCTGTGAGGCATCGAGGTCAGCAGCACCAGAATGAGTTTTGAAGTTGGGGGCATCCAGCTTTGTATGAGTTAATGGACTTTTTTTGTTTCAGCAGAGCCTACCATAATACTAGACCATAAATAAGTTTGGAGGTTATTACCACTTTCAGGTGTTATGGTAATATAACACCTGAGCGTGGCACCAGTTGTGAGTTCACACTAAACTTTAAACTAAAGGAAACTATTGAAGCCACATTATCATTGGCAATACTGTCACGTGCAAGATGAAACCAATACCATTTGCCAAAGCAATGATTGTACCCACAATGCTGTTTTCAGGTAATGTTTTGTGAGCTCATTGAAGTACACACACAGAATGATTCCCAGTGATTGGTGATCTGACAGCAAGGATATCTGACAAGAACAACACTTCTTTAGTTTATAGTGATTGTATTATTGGCATCCAGGTACTTGGGTGAAATACCAGGCTTTCAATAAAGGAGACCAAGGATGTATAGTCCACACCAAAATTGGGTTTCCCACAGGGTACTATAGTGTTTAGACACTGCTTTGACAGCAATGAAGAGCACCTCTGCTTAACTTATGCATGTGTCTTACCTGCAGTCCTGGCGTGGGTTGGCTACATATCCTGGGTAAGCTCCGTCAGTGATGCCACGGCACATTTTGCCGTCCCTGTCTGAAGGCAGCAGGGTCCCGGCACGCACCATCATACCCAGACAGTGGTCAAACGTGTTCCTCTCTTCCGGGCCGTCCTCCGTGAAGAAGCAGTGGCCTAGCGTGTCATAGCCCACCACATCCTTTACCTGTGAGGGAACAGACACATTGAATTTTACTGATCGTGGGCTGACAGCGTGTCACACTAATGGAAGTCTTCCGTCCCAAATCTAATGGGTGAAATACTTTCCAAAGTGCTACTGGTTGTGAAAGCATCAACTTTCCAAATTTTTGCACAATTTTCTGGAATATGCACTATTATTCAACATGAGGGGGTTCCTCTGTAGCTCTTTCATCCATCTTATGAAAGTTGTCTCCAAGCGACTGTCCTACCTGAGTACTCTGTCCTACTTTGTACTCTGGACTCCATCATGGATGCGTTGAGAGGACTGCATGCTGTGCTCTACAATGGCTCCCTGAACATTCGTATGAAGGCTGCTTACAAACAGCATTTGCTGAAAAAGTTTTTGGAGCCATGGAGTTGCATTACCTGTTTTTTGGTTTGCACTCCTAACTTTTGGTTTGCGATTCATAGTTTTTCTTTGTGCTTCTCAGAGTTTGGTCATTGACTGACCAATGCTCTCGTGGTGGGGATTGTGTGTGATGTGGCGCTGCTGTGTCTAGTCCATTTCTTGCCAGGAACTCTGGGAAGTGACCACAGAACTCTGATGCTATTTTGTTAAAGCTCTCAAATAATCAAATGGTTACTTAGTTTAAAGCAACAAAGTGTTTTTTGTACCTCCTTTGTTCAGAAAAATAACCAGTTTCAGCTGGTAAAACCTGCATTCTGTCTTCTGCTGCTCTCTGTGATCACCTATACTGTATTTATATATATATACTATATTTTCCTCGAAACTGCTGAGCTTAACAGTTGGTATACAACTCGGTAAATGATAGCAAGGCTCACAGTAATCCACCACTACACTTTCGTCATCCTCTTGGCTTCCCACAGAACTCTTATGGTTCCTGTAGATCTCTATAATTACATTTGATGCAGTTTTGTCTGCTTAGCTGGCAGAAATGGAGGTACGTTTTTGCAGCTACCTAGTAACTAGGGGGAAAAACATGTTATCATCATCATCATCACATGCATTATCATGCATTGTGCCTCCTGCCAGACCAAAAAAACCCTAGTTACAGTCTTTGTTTCCTCATCCAACTCTAACCTGTTCCTGACTGGTTTGAATCACCTAATAGCAATTGGATTAGGGGGGATATTTCCAATAGGCAAACAAGCTTGTTAGTATTCATATATTCTTTGAAGGAATGGTTTTATATTTGGGGAAATATGCTTGTTCACTGTTTTGTCTCAAGAGTCTTACAAGCGCTTTAGAGGTGTTGGGGGGGGTTTGTCTAGACTCCTTCCCGTCTTTGTGCTAAGCCAATTGGATGCTGGCTGTAGCTTCATATTTACCATGCAGACGTGTGAGAGTTATCGACCTTCTCATCTAACTCTCAGCAAGAAAGCATACAGAAGCATTTCCAAAATGTTGACCTGCTTCATTTATTGTGACCCTTACAAAAAAATAGAATAAAAAAAAAATCCTTAACTGACCAGCAGTCCGTTGGAGCCGTGGATGGTTACGCAGCGGGAGAAGGAGTGGTGGATGGATAGATCACTGACGGAGGTGAGAGGGTCGTAGCCTCCCCTCTCGTCCACGTCGCCGTTCATATGGAAATGGACAGGATAGTGTCCCATTGTCTGCTGGCCCATGTGCTGCAGCTCCACCCCAGACATATGAACTGCCTTGAATCCCCGCTCCATCTGATAATGACCAACAGATACATTCAGTCAGATCAGGTTATTGCTTCTCTCAGTTAACAGCTACAACTGTAGTTATTGGACAGAACAGCAAAAAGCAAATGGGGAGGCTGTTTGTGAATGAAAAATATCTAATGAAAAGAACAGAAGGGGACATTATGGCTAACATCATGAAAAGGAAGGAGTGGTATCACAGTTCACAGATGAAGACTGGAAAGAATGAAAAGAACAGATGGGTAAAAGGATGCAGAGAGGATAAGTATAAAGGAAAATATGGTATTGAGGAGAAAGGATGAGATGAGATGGAGACGGATGGAAAGAAGTTGGAGGGAGTCCACAGGTGGAGAAAGTCAGGTTGGCATGGTTGGAAGGACAGAAAATATGATGCAGAGAAGACGGAAGCAGGAAGGAATAGAGGTATAGAGGAGAAAACAAGGATGGAGGGTGGGAGGAAGAATGGAAGGAGAGGCGGACGGGGAAGAAGGAAGAAACATGGGAAGTTGGGAATGAGATAGAAACCAAGGTGAAGAGATGACGATGACGAGAGAGGAAAGGAGGATGAAAAAGAGATAGAAGGCAGTAAACATGACAGGAAAGGAGATCTGGAATGATGACGATGGAGATTCACCAGTGAGCAAATAATATTACAAAAGCAGAGTGACTCTATGATGAAAAGCTGCTTTGTTCCACAAACCGGAGCCACTGCAGCTCCACATCATGAGAAAACCTCCTAAGTAACACTTCTGATGATTTTCATTGTGAAAGATTACAGCCTTTGAGCAAATGGTACAACCCCCTGCTGTGTACGAAACAATTTTAGAAAAATACAAGCTGAAAGAAAGGCCGCTGCTCTCAGCTCGTGGCCAGCTGATATCAGTGGAGCTACGAGGTTTCAACACAGCAGTGAGGAGAATGCTCTGAGGCGTTCATTTTGAAGGGCTTCGCTGAAATCTCACTGAGGCTTTCCCTTCTCCTTGTGTGTGTGTGTGTGTGTGTGTGTATGTTTCTTGCGGATGTACTGTACACACACCCATGCATGAGAAATATGTGACATGAGCCTGTGATGGAAATTTATAATAGGATATGATAGCTCGCCCTGGGGAGAGAGAGGCATGAAGGCAGCAGGATTACAACCACAGCCTCTCCCTCTCTCTCCTTTGTTCTTCTGTCCTTTCCTTCCTCTCAGCGTCTCTCTTCACTGTCTTCTTTCCCCCAGTTGACGGGGGACCGACAGGCTGATACACACAACGCGGTTTTTGTCGATCATCTCAACTTGCTCTACTTTAACTTGTAATCAAACGCCAGTGCATTACATTTCTGATTTACCAAATGTGGACATGTTTGTGTGTGCAATTGTCCATATGAGGCTTTGCACATCCAGTGGCCCTCTAATCCTATTTCCTCAGCAGCGTGGCTCAAGGGATGGCAAAGTGGGTCGAATGGTCAACAAATCTATTTGATAGTTTGACTAAACAATCCCAACTCAAGGTCCACTTTCAAGGTTCTTTCCAACCATATTATATAGCCTTCATCAGAACGTTTTCCCTGTTGTCAAAGAGATGGATCTGTACATCTGTTATCTGCTCATGAGGACCACATGATACGCTTCAAACCTGCAGAAGAGCTACCACATAGTCCTTGAGTTGGGATTGGTTAGTCTAACTTCTAATTCCAAGGTCAAGACTGAACTCTATTGGCTCATATTGTATGGACTGAAATGTGGTTCGGACTTTTATGTGGATGAAATGCAATGACTTGATAATCCCCTGACTTTTCATCCAGCACCAACACGAGGTCAAAATTTCAATTTGTCCAATACTTAGATTTAGTACTAAATACCTGCCAAACCAAACTACAGTCCCAGCTTGACTTTGTATCTACTGCTAAGATGCTAAACTAAGATACTGATCATGGTAAGCACTGTACCAGCTTCACATCACCTTAAATATTGAAAATATAGTTTCCATTAACGACATTATGGATAATCAAGGTCACAAGGTCCAACTCGCGAGGAAAGCAAATTCATCCAATTTATTCCACGATAGAGGTGACACTAACATGGCCATAGCGCACAACTCATTGTAAATTCAGATGATTTGAATTTCAACTGTGTGTGTGTCCAGTATAGCATTAAGCCGTGGATCTATCTATCTACACTGGACACACACAGAATAAATGACTCTGCACAAGACAGTAAAGATGTATATTCACAAAACTGTTGGACTGTTCCTTTACCTTACATTAACATTTGTTTTAAAGGGGATATATTGTACAAAATGCACTTTTTAATGGCTTTTCAACATACATATGTGTCCCTGATGTGTCTAGAGAGGTGAGATTTCATGTCCCTTGAACAAATCTGGGATGCCAGGGGTCAGCAAGCCTTGATCCCTGCATTCGCCTGCTAAAGTAAGCTACTCCTCTTACAGATGCAGTAACAGAGCAAAAGACCAGCATCAGAGTAGCTGTTGACAGAGAAATCTCACTAACTGGCTTGTTCTGGAGCTTTAGACTGTACTCCATGGTGGTCTTCAGTAGATTAAGGTTGTCCATTTGTCATGGAACTGAAACTTTCCGTGATTTTGACGACCTAGGGCTCCAAGTCAAGTCAAGTCACATTTTATTCATAAAACCCTAAATAACAATTTGCCTCAGGGGCCTTTACAATGTGTTTACAGCACCCTGTGTCCTTGGATCCTTGGACTTTGAAGAGGAAAAACTCTTCAAAAAGGAGCAGCAGAGGAGGGATCCAACTCTCAGGATAGACAGACATGCAACAGATGTTGCATATTATGATGACGTAAATTATAAAATATATGCTCACTTAAAAGTTGAAAGCTAGTAAATGGACCTTGATTTATCAACTGCTGTTTCAGCTGTTTCCAAGGTCAAGAATTACAGTAACTGTCAAGGCCAAATCAGTGGTCACAAAGCATGCAGATAGATCAGCAAAAAGTCCCTGCAGCTGGTTCATATGCGAATCACCCGGCTGATGGTCTCGTCTGTAAATGGCAAGGTTTGGACAACAGCGTACCTTCATGTGTCCTCCAAAAGTGTCGAAGTCGAAGAATTTGCAGGCCTCGTTGCCATAACAGCCGGGCTCCATCTCACCACGGACGAGGATGTTACGACTCAGCAGGCCCACCTCCGCCCTCATATCCACCCCGTCCACCTCTTCGCCCACGTGGATGAACTGGGCCTTACCTGCACACACACACACACACACACCTCAGCTCAAGGGCCCAACTTGTAAAACATTACAACAAACACAATATAGAGACAGCTGTTGAAAACTGCTGCTCAGATCCACATTCCTCTGCTGACATTGCTGTCGGGAGCTTCACTGTTTCTACTAAACAGTCCGTTCAACAGAGCTGAACGTAGCGTAAACGGATGCTCATTCTCACCAGAGACTGAGAAAAGCTCAGTCTCTTGTTTGTTTGTTTGCTGTGTGTGTGTGTGTGTGTAACTGAGCAGATGTTTCAGATAATAGCGATGGAGGACATTATGGTGGAGCTGAGTCAGAGTTTGTAGCTTTTTCTCTTTATAAAGGAGAACGGGCAGGCAGCAGTTATGATTATGGTGAGCAGTAACAGAAGGACTCAAATACATATTGATGCATAATGCATACACACACACACACGCACACATTTTCCAATTTTATACAAAGTTAGATTTAAGTGTGTGTGTGTGTGTGTGTGTGTGTGTGTGAGGAACAGGGAACTTCAGTTAGACTTTCACCCCTGAGTCAAGCAAAGTTAGAAACCAAATCACTTCTCCACCTCCCTAACCACACCACCCACATTCAAACATGAAATGCGATCACACAATAAGATAGATTCAGTTTGAATGTTAAACAGACACCAACACAGCACAGCAGTTATATAAATGACCTGAAGCTGGGCTTGCTGCATCCTAATCAACCACTAAAGAGTTGGACTTTCCTCCTTCAGCGTGCTGTTACAGGACGACCACAACAAAGCACAGTGCGCTGAATTCTGTTATTCCTGTAACAACTGAAAGGCTGGTGGCCATACTTTTCTGGCAGCGCAATTACCAATCCATGTGGCACTCTATAGCTCAGTGTTCTATGTGTGAGCATCCAACATAGAGCAGCTGGTTAACGAGTTAATGCTGAAAATGCAGAAAAATGCTTGTCACAAAACAAGCTTGGATATGGGGTTTGTGTGCATTTGGATGAGATGAAGCTTCTTCTACTTCCTCTCTGCATCAGGCTCTTGGTATAAGGACCCAGCCTGAGCTGCTGATGCAGCTCTGTTTTTTTGTGGAGGGTTCCAATTATCCCCCAAGTTGCTTCATTCCTCCCAATGTCTGACTTAGGATTTTGCCCTTGGGAGGTCTCTAAAACAAATGCTAGCTTTACTACCTACCTTCACATGTAGGTGAAGTTTGATTCATTCGGTCTGTGCCAAGCAGAAAATGGCTTGGGTTCATGTTTCTGGTGCGGTTCGTGTTCACGTTGATTTAGTACAAACAAACCAAGAGCTATAAACCTGAATTCATTCAGACTGGCAAGTAACTCATTCATTGGACAGTTTTAATGATGTCATCCTGCATCATCAGTGCTATGTGAACCCACACAGGAAAATCAAATTCCGACCATACAGCACATCTTGCTTCTTGTGTGTATATTTACATTCTCTGGAGTCACAAAAAGCGCACAGAGAAATAAGTGATCATAGGGATTCATTGCACTGTTATGTTATGAGTAATAACAAATTGGGTGGGACGGAACAAAAAAGAGGTTTGTTGTGCAGCAATATCACCGTGGGAATGTGTCACCCATTTTTTACTGACTTAATAAACTGCCAATGTACATGTAGTAGTAGGACAGTAACACGACAGAGCAGCTTCAGCAGCTCCGAATGTCTGAGGGATTCATTGAGGAAAGATAGAAACCTTAGATATGGTTCAGCATCAGGTTGAATGACCTAGTTTGTTTGAAGTGAAACCTTACAATTCTCAAACTCCACCCCACACTGATGCTGTGTTCACACTACCAGCTACAAAGTGTTGTTATACAAGTGATTTGCAATGGAGGCTGGCTACATGAAGCTACAAATTGAGGCCAGACATATGTGACAGGGCATACATTTTTCTTTTTTTTTCCAGCACTCCAATGACAAAGCCTCAACCAATCATAGGCTTTTGTTTCTGTTAAAAACACTAACAAAGAAAAACACAGCTTGACAGAAGGCGGCAGCCTATTGTGACAGTAATGTTCATGTAACGCACATTTTAAATCACAATGCAAGTTGTGGTAGTGTGTCGTTCAGCTGGCTGACACTATGCTAGCTAACGTTAGCTTCTGTGAATTGCAACTAAATCATGTTTATTAACTATTAAACATAATTGCAAATAAATAGGTACACAAGCACTTGAGTGATACCTCAACGGTGACTTGGCATCAGGGTAGCTGGCCTCGCATGGCTGTTTTGACACTTAGTCGCTTGTGGTGTGAACACAACATAACACTAGCAAGTTTGAAAAATACATTTGGAGGTTCTGTTGCATACATGCTTTATATTCACGATGCATAATTGATAATTATAATTAATAATTGATTCCATAATTTCATGCAATGAATAAACAATGTATTTGATTTAAAGTTGAAATTTAAATCTGATGTGGTTGAATAGATTTGTCCCATACAGTTCTGGAATATACTGATGTACAACAGGTAGAAAATAAACATAGGCTACAGAAGAAGGTGAAGCCAGTAGTATTGCATTGATAGTATTAATCCATTGCTTATATTTATGACTTTTCATTTTCTGGAACTTGAATTCTCTGTAGAACCAATACGACAATTTGTGATGAACTTTGTACATGAGCAGAAGTCTCTAATGACACCTGAAGCCAAAGCAGTCAAACAGTCAAAGACACTTTTGGACTTACTTGCAGAATGCTCTTTGTTTCATGTTGCACTAAACGACACTTTGTATGTTCATTTGTTTTCATGCAATGTCATGTATACCTTGCTGATGTACTTTGTAATATGTTCATTCTGAGATTTAGTTTCTCAAAGCTCGACTAAATCGCGGATGCATCAGAGAAACAAGACGTGCCCAGGCAATAAACACCCATTTCAAACAACCAACCCGTGTCTCTGTTGTCATGAAGAGAGCTACAACGGTATTATGTATTTTATCCAATTTACAATTTAGTAAATGATAGTCATGCTGGGCAGAACAAAGGGGATCCCATGAAAAGCAGGGACGAGAAGAAAAGGGCAGCAAAATCGCACAGTAAGTGGGAGACTGGTGCCGAAGCGATAACGGCTCCGTTCCACACGTCCTCCACTCCTACACGTTTACATCCTGAACAACAGAAATTTGCTGATTAGGAAAAACAAAGTGATGCCAAGAAAAAAAAAATGAAATCAAAGAAATGTTCAAGTGTGAAATCTGTGAGACAGAGGATCACACACCCACCTGCTTAATCTCTTTTTATCCTCCTACTCCCTCCACTCGCATAGCCAGGATTCAAACAGTACAAATGAACACTTTCATTGCAGCTCAGACTTAAAACATCAACAGCCACGGCTTGAAAGACAAAGTTTCATATCCCAGTTTACTACTAAGTCAGTAAGTGTCCCGTAACTGATAATGGGCTTTGTTGGGAAGGAATAACCACCTTGTTGATTTCATTTTAACTCTTGTGTAAAAATTCAAATGGATTCTTTATTCATGGAGATTCAGCAGGTGCTGCCATGTACAGTACAGGCTGCTGTGGCTGGTACCACACATTCAAAAGATGGGATCTAAAATATGCCAAAAGTTCAGCTCCATCTCATGCGTCTGCAAGAATATAATTGTCAATAAGTAATGCAAACGCCATTATACTGAAATGTATTTTCTGAAAGGATAATTAATAATAATGTAATTTTTAAATCACAAGAGCGATGTTTTCGAGCCAACATGGTAAATTCCTGAGCCCTAGGGGTCACAGTCTGTCTTTCTGTCTTGCTCTCCAACCACATGCTTCATTTCCCAGGCCCCTTCATGGCCATTTGCCATCCATCCACCAGATGTCTTAGACTTTCCCTCCTTTCCCCACCCATCTACACGCCTGTTCTCAATTGCCTCAACTGCTCTGCAGTTTCCTGGCCTTCCCTGCCCACTTCCTCCCTGGCATCTCATTCTTCTCTCATCAGTCACTCACTACATACACCGGTCCACTTACATTCTCTTATTTCTTCTTTTATCACATTGTCATAGTTGTAATGTTGTCCGCTCACAGTTAGAATCAGTACCAGCTTGCTTGCATACCCGTGTCTGTCTGTAAAAATTTCTATTCAAATAAACCACTGATATCAACCTCCTGCCTCGGCTGTCTGCATTTGGTCCTTCCCTTGATGCCACTCTCCTTTAATGCTGTGAAACTGGGACTGGAAAATCAAAATGTGCAACAGTCCATCCTTTATGTTGTGCTTTTCATGCAATGAAATGGTAAAATGGCTACACATTATCTACTGGTCATGGCCAACAAACTGGGTTCTAGCAGCAAACCTCCTGAGTGTATTGAGCTAAAAATGTGTTTTCTTGCTATAATTTAAACTTTTCATTTGTGAAAAGAAATGTCGTTTCTTCTTTCAAAAGTCACACAGTCTCACATTAAGACTTCCATCAGCTGGCAGAGGTACAAAAAGAAAAAGTATTTGGCTCTTAGATGTTATCTGGTCAATTTTCTTTCTCTGCATGCAAGTGAGGACCCGCAGAGTGGCTGTCAAAATCATATACATTAGCTAGTCAGTGGTCTGGATGAATAGTGAAATACATTATACAGTATCATTATTGTATGCATGTCATTTTTAAGGGTCTGAACGTGATTAGATAATTACACCATTAGTGGTGAGTGGTGATTGGTCTTTCCTTCAAATTCCTACTTGTACATTGTCCTCCAAACTCAAAAAAGAATGGGCAAACAATATCCCATTCAAAGTCATGCTTATACCAATTTGTGGCCAAAGGTATATGGACAGTTTTGGTACTATTTTAGTGACTTTTTTGTCTCAAACGCATGATTAAAGGTTGTGGCAAGTTGTTGTGTTTCAATATGACAACGCCTCCATGCACAAGGCCAGCTCCACAGAGAATACCTGAAACTCTGGTGGAAAGTGGAGCCATCTGATCAATGCTCATGGTATTGATCATTTTTATAGGTGTTACAACCATGGTCGTATTTATATGTGTGTGTGTATGTGTTCTGTTTCCTCCGCAGAATGCAAATGACCGTGTGCCGTAGCCCAGCGGTGGTTGGAGGGGCTGCCCGCTGTAGACACGGGTTGGGGGGCGTGTCCTATGATATTGGCTACAAAGAGAGCAACATGGCGGAATGGCTCTCTCTTTGGCTTGGCTCTTGGCTCGCACACGTCACGGCACGGCACAACTCGTTTTCCACTCGTGCGTCCTGACCCGCTCCGCAGTGTCTAGCAGCCCTCATCTCCCAACCGGTCCTTTTGAGTCCTGTTTTGTGACCAACCTTCGTTTTAGTTGTCTTTGATCAGTAGGGGTGGACTGCCAGTTTTTGTTTGAAGCTTTTTCTCCTGTGTTTGTTAGACCAGGAAGCTAGATCCCTGTCTTTTTGTTCCTGCTAGGGCAGTTTTCAGTTAATTTATAGAATTGATTGATTGATTGATTGATTGATTGACTGATTACCTGTATATTGTGTCTGTGACCCCTTGGGACTGTGGAAACTGAGGCTATTTTATGTTTCGCTCCAGAACTGTTACTTATTTGTTGGGAGTGGTCAGTTTTCAGTGGATTCCAGACTTAACTCTCACAGTGAAAACTGACCAGGAGAGGTTCAGCCAGGCTTTGTGAGGCAAGGTAAATGTCACGATAAAAATAGAATAATGCTAAATCGTTCACAACTGCTCCAGGCCATTGATCCACTCCACAGCATTTATTTTCTGCACTCATCATCATTTATGCCATTTAGAACTGTCAAAAGTTCAACATGTAAAACCCAGGCACAAGTTATTGGAAGCAAACTGATAAATAGCCCTGGGCTATCTGTCTTTCTCACTTAGGCATCTCCCAGCTCTCAGCTGCCAACGACAAAAACAACACACCCTCCCTGTTTGTGCATAACCTTAGGGGCTGGGGAATAGACTTGATTATCACTGCATGTTCAAAAACGGTGCTGCAAAGTGGCACGCGGGCAGGAATTAATGAAACGGATTACAGTCAGGAGGAGAGTGACAGGAGCTCTGAGGAGCAGCCTCAGGCTCACAAAAATAGGATTTCCACTCTTAATGGCCAAAGACCCGGTGATGTCAGAGAGCCAAGGAAAAATAGAGAGGAAGGAGGGGGTGGTGGGTGATGATGGTGGTGGGAGGGGATGGTTATAATGGACTGATCTTCTGATGCAGCCGGGCAGAAGAGGAAAGCCAGCAACTCAGGCAGAGATATGAAAATAAACCCTGGTCGCCGCGGCTATATCCACGGCAGAACAAACAAGAACTTGACTTTTTTGTTGCGTGAATCTGTGTTGGGAAGTGACAGCTATGAGAGGGCACGTCATGTCACGTTACTTCCGACTTTAGGCCACTATGGTTACCGAGACAGAGGCAAAGACAAAAGCCATTTGAATCATACAGCAAAACAGTGAGCGCTGACAAGGCTGACCTGCAGAGCTCTGTAGCTGAAAGTGTGTGTGATGCAGCGAGAAAGAAAATAAGTGTTTGCACATTTATGTGTTCATACTAGCATGCGTGTCAGTGTGTCTATTTGTGTGTCAGCGTGAATGGGCCCAGTCAGGAACACGCAGTGCTCCAGGATGCAGGCTGAGACTTTCCCTTGGCCCCGAGTCAGACCAAACACCTTCCACTGACTCCCACACACTGCTCTAGGCTGTCTCAACCTGGCCTCTATCAAACTGGGTGTTTATATGTGCACACTAACACACACACACCTCCGTAGACTCAGCCTTAACTCTCATGGAAGGGTTCCTAGGAATAAAGATGGTTTCAATGTGTGACTTTAAGCTGTTTAGACAGATAGAAATGCCATAGTTTAACAGGGATTTCATTCCAAATCACCATAGGCTGTATTCAAAGGAGGATCACATTTCCTCACTCTGTATTCAATAAAAATGATCTCATCCTGAGAAAAAATGGCATCGTTTTGCCAGCAAAGATAGCAATAAGCCATTAGATAGGAAATGTTGCCTGATATTGTTTTAATAGAGTTGCAAAGTAGGAGCAGTCACTGATTCCGGAGGCAAGTTGTGGATTTCTATTATTGAAATTTCACCTTGGAGGTTGTAGTTACAGTAACAGCTCCTAACATTGTACTTGCAAAAGGATCTTTTAAAATAGATCCATTGGAGAAACAAATACGAACACTGAGACAATCATGCAGGTCGTAAAATAGGTGACTTTTACCACTTCATTTGGAGATCAAACTGAAAGTGAGCACACTCCTAATAATCATATGATGATAATTCTACACAGTGAAATAAATCCACAAGTGTACGTAACTATGGTGAGTATGGGACGTTGGAATTGACCTGAGACTGATGTTTACAATGAAAAGTTTTGGAAATAATTTCATCTTTGAGCTCTCTTCCAAATATGTATGACAGTTCATGTTTTGTGACATATTCAACTGTTTTGAAGCAATATTGTGGTATTCTAAGAACTTCTAAGTGATTACCTTGGTGAGCACAGTTCATAAAGATCCTATGGCCAGAACTATGACAATAGAACCCAAGTTATAACTAGAAAAGTGAACTCAGTACGATGAAGATCTCCACCAGGAGATCTCTGCTATGCCTAACCATAGTTTAACCAAACCTAAGCCTAAATGCGGAGGGCACTTCTATGGGAAATACTATGTGATGGAGGAGCACATTCTGACACAACAGCTGTTGACACTGGCCAACATACAGTCAAGATGAAGGCGAAGGTGACAGAAATGGATGTGCGTCTGTCCAAGGCTACAGCCTGTCCGTCCTTGGGAGCTGGATCTCTCCTTCATTGTGGTGCTCCCGGAGGTTTCTCTTTTCCCACTGGGTTTTTTGAGTTTTTCCTTCCCGAAGAAGGAGGGTCATAAAGGGCAGGTGATGCCTCGGACTGATCCATCGGCCTCATCGACTGCTGGACTCTTTATTAGATTGTTTGTTTGCTTACACTTGTTTATATCAGTGAACTTTGTAAAGCACTATGAGACACTCTGTTGTGATATTGGGCTATACAAATAAATTGAATTGAAATTGAATTGAATTGAAATGGGGATTTATTCATGTCGTATCGTGTGTAACTTGTTGAGGCATTTGTTATTCCACTGTCTGAACGGACTGACTGTTAATCTTTACTTAAATCGAAACGGAACTTGGCTTTCATTTTAAAATACAAAATTAAAATTAAAATATTAGGCATTTTCATGGTCAAAAAGAGATTAGCAAAAATGTGAAAAAAATGATTTGATTTTCATTAACAGTTTTGAATGAGTATCTGATAACCTGTCAACTTAAAAATAAATATTCCCACAATCATGAATGGAAACTGAACTTGCACCCACCACCGTTTGCCATATTGTTGTGCATGAGACAAATGTCACGTTTTTAATTGAATGAGGTTCGTAATAAGCAGCCCTGACTTGGCCAAGCTACGTTTTCAAATATAAAGCCTTGATTTTATTATCTAGTTGATGCTTTTTTTTTCCCCTTTTCGAATCTTCTAAACAAATAGCTCGGCTCCCACCGCACCACCACTACCAAAACCATTTAAACACAAACAGTCCATACCTATTATGGTTTTTGGTTGTGAAAGCTGAAAAGATGAAGATGCTGCAGGCATCAGAGAGGTCGCTGAGTAAATACAAAAGCTTTCATTGTTGTCACAGAACCTACCAGATGTCACCGCAGCAATCAGAGATCTCACCAATATGGCTGCCAGTCAAAAACTCATCCTGACTACAATTAACTAGATGCAAAGCACTGGTGCAAACCATTGTGTACTAGCCCATGGCATAATGATACAACAGCAAAGACGTTTTTAAAGCTGAATATCATCCAGAACATCACTTTAAGGACAGATGGGGGGACACAGGCACAGAATGACTAGTTTTTCGTTTTTAAGAGTTTATTGAGGAGTCAGTGTTCACACAGTGTTTGGCTGCAAAACATGTGCAGAACAGTAGCAGGAGACCTCTGTGCACTGTCCAAAATGTAGGGGGAACACCACAGGCAACAACACATTTGAAGTTAATGGTTTGCCAGAGGCATTTTCTGTTCTGAGATCCCTTTTGAAAAACATTTTGCGCTTTTATGCTCACAAATAGGCATGTTTTATTTTAGTTTGTTAAATAGATTCAAAAACTTAAGGCAGAGATGTTGATGTGATGTGAATTTATTTACGTGTTTGGGGTTTGGGGGCAAAGACATCATTCAACAATATCTGAAACATTTTTTCTTAAATGTGTTTTGAGAAAAGTCTACTTCAGATTCATGATGTGTTCTTATAATGATGAATCCCATTAACCTTGTAAGTTGAAATCATGAGCCAGTTATTAGTAATTAGCATTGGTAAACAGGGCAGGAAATTGCAGGGCCACGTGCACACGGAAATTTAAAAGAAAACTTGACAGACCAAATGAACATTAGGGGTTAACGTGGGCTGGAACAGAGCAATGGAGCTCAGGACTCTGCTGCTTCATTCCTGGAGATCTTTACTGGATAAACTTGAAATCTCTGTGTCACAGCTCATCCATTTGAGTACAGAATGTCTTTCACCATTACCCTGACCAATCCTGTCACCCTGACAGGATCATTAACAATTACTTATAATTAATGATGTGACCACTGCTGTGCTACCCTGCATACATCCCTCATTCTGAATTTGGAAATGCATGTATCATTCTTGCTGCTGTGTGATGGTCAGAGTTCTTTATCCCTTATGCTGAAGCCATTAATGGCTAAAACAGGAGTGACCGCAAACATAACCTGTTTTTCATTTTGGTCCATATGAACCTTGAGACCTCAGTTTAGTATGGAATGGGGTTTAGATTGTGGACAATAATGGGTATCATTATTGCATTATAAGTTATTAGTCTTATACAAGTTAACTAATTTCCTAATTGTAGCTAAACAAACATGTTATTTTACATCATCAAACTTTATTTAGATGTAGCCTACATTTTGTTATGAGATTTTTAATATTGTGAAGGTTATCTTGTCTGTAATTACTTACAAATAATAGTAAACTGAGGCTATTACATGTTATTGTTTATTGTCATGATAAGCAGGCGTAGAAAAAAAGCCAGTTGACCTTGTTAAGGACATAATTGTTTTAGAGTTGTGAGACATAGACTCTCACGCTCTCTGACAATGGGGAGATATCGCAGGTTCATACATTGGTTATAGCTTTTGCTGCCTCTAGCTCCAAATATGCGTCAGGGAGTCCTGTCAAGCTGGAGCCACTTTCATCGCAAAATGTCTTCACATGTCTTGCAGAAAATCCCTTTTGTGTGATTTGTGATCGAACGATCATATGATTGAATGCCCAAAAGATACACGTACTGCTGAAGATTACCAGAGTGCATTGCCATTTTAAAGTATTGATTTGAAGCACATTTTTACCTTTCAGTGTGACTGATGTATTTCCACTGCTTGTTTTATGTACAAGGTCTTTTTTCATTAGTCCAGCTTGTCTCTTGTTGTGCCACCTTTTGCTTTTAACCTTGCCAAACACTTTGCAACAAAGGTTTGTGTTTTAAGTGCTAGTAAAGTTGTGTTGACTTTGACGATTTAGAATGAAATTCCTTTAAATGAAATGAAAAATGTGTTTGTGATCGAGACTTTTACAGCCTCAACCACTGACCTAGAATGTCCTTTTAGATATCGATGTTGCAAAACTCAGTGGTTACCTGTGGTGAGACTTGAATGGTGAGAGCAGAGCACGAAGATAATTGACCGACTGACATTGCCATCTTTGGAGAGGTGTTAAAATATTCATTTTCAAAACTGGATGAATCTGCAAGATTACATTTTTCATATTATATTTGTTTGCATGCCTTCGTTTGCTTTTTCCCATTGACTGTTTTTTCCCATATTTAATCTACCCATTTAGCCGTATCGGTACCATTCAGTAGCTCTGACATAATATCTGCACTCTTTTCTAACAATGTGATGTTGAACATACAGGAAGAACCAAAGGAACTGGCCCAAAGCAGGTCGAAGTAACGGCAGGTGGAGTGTGTGAACAGAACAGCAGCTGCTAGTGTATAGCACCAATTTGCCGCCTGTTTTTCCGTACACACAAAACTGATAAGAGGAAGCAAACAATACATACAAGCTAATCCACGGTCGTCTAACATGACATCTACTGCAGCTGGGGAGCCTGCTGACAAGTATTTCCATGTTTCCATGGATGATGGGCTGTTTGAGACCGCATTAGTTCTCATATAGAAGACACTGAGCTGTGCCAGACGCAACCCACAGGAGCTGGATTAGAGCAGAAAAACACCTCAGTTCTCTCTGATACACCTATTTTAAGCTTAAGTATATCTTTCCTCTATTTTAGGCTCAAAAAAATCTGAAGTCCAATCTATTCAGATGACTCTTCTCCTCTGTCTTACACATGCACACAGAATATACAGAAGAAGATCTAGCAAACAGAAGGACAGACTTTTCATTGACTTTAATAGGTCAGTGATGTTGTGCTGCAAAACACAAAAACGCTCTAACATGGGGCATTGTGGCATCCTCCATTATGGCTCTGCTCTCAAAAACACTCTACTCTTTAATGGGAAACACTACTGTTATCAACTGTTAGCTGGTTCAATCCAAAAACAAATATATAACCAATAACTGCATTACTATATATAAATATTGGCTTTCAAAACCTTCATAATTCTACATAATTAAGTATGAAAACTTGTAGCCAATGAACAGGCAAAGCACACCGTACATAATCAGTCAGTATCACACCAAAATGAAGTTCATATAATAGGTTCTACCAGAAACTTAAACCTGTTCTGAGTGCAAGAGCACAATATCTCACTGTTATTAAAGCCAAATGATTCATATAGAAGCGCCCAAAATCAACAGCAGTCTGGTAGTTTCTTGCTATTGGAAGGAGCAACACACATTCCCAAGTACTTCTATCCCACGACCTAGAAATTATGTGATGTTTAAAAAAAAAAAGTAAACCACATTGCACTTCCATGAATCAATGTTTGTTTAGTTACAGAATAATGGGGACAGTGGGAGCCTAGTGGGCCACTTTTGACCCAATTTTTAAGCCAGTGGTCACTTCAAAACTCTACACTACACTACTACAGGCAAGGAGAATATGAATGGAGAAAGTAAGTTACACTCTTCCCAACAGGTACAGACACTACATAAATCTTTCCTGAGCATGTCACAACCTTACATTCCAGCCCTGCATGGTAAAACATTGTAGATCACTGATTCTCTCACCTTGGACCTTGACCTGGTTGGATGAACAGGTAGGGCAGGGCAGCAAGGTGAACTCTTCAGCCTGGTGCATGGAGTAGTCGGTGCTGGCCACCACCACCCGATCCCCCAACCTCCAGCCCTCTGGTTGGTCAGCGAGCTCCAGGATGCTGCTGTTGGACAGTATATCAATGGAAATGGAGGCCTGTGGACGAACTACAGGGGGAGAGGGTGAGAGTTAGAGCTTGTAGAATGCAACAAGGCTGACACACAAACTGCTGCCCTCACACAGGCCTACAAAGTCACATGTAGCAACACTAGTCAGGAGAAAACCCAATCCCACAGCCCACAGTGTGCATATTTACAGGGTTCACAAAAAGTTAGGGATATTCGACTTTCAGGTGAAATTTATGGAAAATGTAAAAAGTGAATGCTACAGTGATATTATATCATGAAAGTAGGACATTTAAGTATCAGCATGCAATGGTAGTTTCTTCATCTTAAACAATTTATTGAAAGAAAATCTAACAACAGTGGAGGGTAAACGAGGGTAAACGTAAAATTGGGACGTGGCCAAAGGACATCCACTCCTCTCCTTTCTGTGACTCTTCCAGTCTCTGTATCACTGTTACAACCTCCTGATGACACTCTGCGACCCTCTAAGCTCAGTGGACACTTCTGTCTGAGGACCTGTTTGAAGCCTCCAGTGTTGAGGTGCTGCTGATCAATAGTTAGGTGTCGTCTTGGTCTCATGATGTCAGAATGTGAACAGCACGATGAGGAGGACTGTTTAAATACCAATTCTAACTGAAGCAGGAAATGTATTGGTGGTGGTTCATCCTGAAATTTCATCTGAAAGCTGAATATCCCTAACTTTTTGTGAGTAGTGTATGTTATGTTCAATGCAGATTTTAAGCAATATTGTTTATATATATATAATTTTTAAGCCTTTTGATTTCATAATTTTGACTTACATTATGTCATGTGTGAGTGTCATTTCATCGTTTGTCTTCACAATCTCATGCTTTCACAAACTACCCAAATCTCATGACCATGGACATAACTTGGGATGTAGATAAAATGGCAAATCATGAGGTGCATCTTCCTTCTCCACGAAAGGAGATCATTACAATAAACATATTATTACTGCTGACAAATGACTAATCTGCTATGTATTATTTTATGACCTCGACCCTGAGATTGTAAAATTCCTTGTTATTCAATTGTTTATGGAGGAGACTCGGACGTTCTGGCGTTCTCCCAGTGCGGTACAGGTCAACAAAACTAGAGGAACCGCGTCATCAGCAGAAAGCACAGACACAATCCTGAGGTCACCATATCAGACACTAATGTGCCAGAAGATCCTGTCCATGAAACTCAAGAAGAGAATCAGTGACCAGGCACAACAACCACAGGGGGTCAACAATTGTCTGGAGTGTCCTTTCCACCATGAGCTTTCCCAGAGAGGCTGAGCAGTGTGATACACCTATGAATGGTATCATCAGTCAGCGTAATCCAGAACGATTTACCGAACATTACTGCACGTTACTGCATGTTTCTATGTGAGACAAGAAGAAGAGTTACCTATCTTATCTTGATGCAGAATATTCAGACAGGTACAAACATGGGATTCATGTGAGGATGCTTAGCTCTTGTTGTTGTTGTCGATTGAATTACAGAATAATACTCTCGCATGTTTGTTTTGCTGTAACTTGATCATGCAGCGTCTGGATTAATTCTGAGTAATCACACTTGGTTTCGTGAACAGAGAAGGATTTGACTAGTGATGCCTGAAGCACGATAGCCAACTTAGACTGAAATTACATGCATGGATGGCTTGTAGTCATTTTTCAAAAGACACTATCCTGCACATGATATTGTAACCACATGCTAAGACTCTGCCACTTAATCATCTACACACACAACACATGCACAAAAACTAGGCCACTACCCAGTACCAGTCTGCACAGTGCTGGCCACTAGATTGCAAAGATATCATCTGACAAGAGCAGACGCTGCATATCGACTGCCCCCAACCCACTTCCCTCTCCTGCCTCCATTAGCTCAACTCAGTTCTCTCATAATTTCCGTTAATGTATCAAAGCAGAAAAGCCTCCCCCTGTCTAAAGACATTACTATCCTTCCCAGCTCCACATACTTCTGTTATGCTTCATTCCATTGTGAAATGATAAGGAGTTGGCTGGTTGTAATGCTGGATTTCTAGTTGATGTAGGGGGTTAACAAGATCCCCACTGTAAACACTTATGGCTCAGGTTTGGATTTATAGTTAAGCATCAGATTTCATCCATTTGTCCTTTTGCACTAAATCAGACCACATCATGCTTTAATTTTACCCCCCCCAGAGTACTGTGCTGGCATTCTTTTATTTGTTTTGTGATACAAGTGGGCTCCGTGTCAGTGATAACGTATCACTTATTACACAACCTCATACTAAAGAAAGTATTAAGAAAAAATTAAAGCATTCAAAAAATGTTCTATTGATTTGTTATATAAAAAATATCAGACCGTAGACTGTAGTGTAATAAGCATTGTTATAGAAGTGGAGTTGCATCCTCAACAACATAATGTTAAGGTCTGCAGTGCAATGGCTTCACTAGAATTGTGCTAAGGAGAAAAAGGAGAAGTCTAGTGTGATTTTTTTTTATTTAACTTCCTATAGTCGTCTTCACTATCTACACTCTCCACTGACATCAGCAACAAATTGGAGAAAATACAAGCAGAACAAGCTGACCTATGACAATTCAAACACAAATTGTTAGGGTTCACCTTCACTTCTCCTCCTCCTTAACGCTTAAGTCTTGACAGCTTGGCTTGATTTTGATGTCGTGTTTGTGATCCATGATTTAACTTTTAAATTCTATTCTGTCTATTATCATCTGCTGTCCAATTGTGTAAGAGCTTAACTAGAGAAAAAAAAATAGTCTCAGTTCTGAATAAATAAGTGAGTGAGTTTGTACTATTGTACTGTATCACATTGTGTATGTGTACAGTGACGAAAAGAGGTTCTACCCAGTGTCATTCTTGACAAAAGATCACGCCAGCTCCCTTGCAATTGCCACATAACACAATAACCTAAACACACACACACAGGCACACACACAGACAAGCCCAGACATCTGTCTGTGTGTCTGTGACATCTCAGCATGGTTGAAGCAGTGCCTGTGAACTCTGTGGCAGTGTTTTCCTGTATGATGATGTGGGCTCCAGGCATTCCAACCATAGTAGCATGCCCACACACAGCACACTAGCTGGAGGACAGTGTTCATATCTGTACATTTCCAGACATCGATCATCCTAAGCTCATCCTCAGTCCACTTACCCCATTGATAAGAAAAGGCGTAGAAGTGGAAGCACGCAGATACATGAACACATACATACAAACAAGACAAACATGCACAGAGGCACTGACAGTAAGCGATGAACATACCCAGTTTTCCACAGAGGAAGCGGACCCTGTAGTTGCGACAGAGGCCATGAGCCTGGTCCTTGTTGAGGCAGACAAAGCCGTAGTCCTTGTCATTCCTGTAGATCACATCTCCTGTCTGGTTGGAAGACATGCCATCATGGGTTTCAGCCTGGACAAGGGAAAATTAATGACAAAAATCAATGGAGGGTAGCTTATCATTTGCAAAGGCACTTCTTAACCCTTCAGAGTCTTGGGGTAAAATGGCCGTTTTTTTACTACTTTTCATTTTACCTTTGTGTTTCCCATTAAAACTGTTTAGCTTGCTTTCTGTGTGTTTGTGTCTTTGACGCCGACGAGAGACTATGAAGAGTTAAACTCCAAAACATTAATGTTAATAATGTGATACACCTACTGTAGGTGAAAGTGTTCCTCATGAATAAAGGAGCATTTCAAAATGTTGGGAAATACTCTTGTCTATAGCTTGTCTGGCTGGCCTCCTTGCATCAGGACATCCCTTGTTTAGATGCATCTAAAATTGTGTGTTGTTGCACCAGACATCTGGTATTTGTCTAGAGTCTGGCTTTTGTTGGCAAGCAGCAAGAATTTCAGAAAGGCCACCTGTAGCCCACTGCAGATTACAGCTCATTGTTCAGTCTGGACACAAGTACTAAGTTCCAGAAGTCGACGTCAGTCAATCTTCTGACAAGGTACATGGATTTAATGACTGCGTTCTTTTTTTCTACAGCTTAGAAACATTTAGAACATTTTCCCATTTTAATGTCACTGCTGACATTAAAATTGCTCTTTTACATGGGCCTTTTACATGGAAACTGTGAAACTTGAATGTGGCTTTCATTAAAAGTGCTATTGCGCAATACAGCAGATTCTACCTCAGAATAGAGCCAATGTATGTGGTTCCTATTTCTTGACATTAAAATGTTGTACATCCCTTTCCCTCATAAACCTTTCTAAAAAAAACAATGACCTCTTGAACTCCAATGGCCTTCAGTGTTACCATTACAGTAAAAAGCCAACAGAGAAGTGCTATCATTCATTTCTTTAAGATGATCAGATAATCCAACAAATCAGAACCGCATTACATAACATATTGGAACAAGACAACATAAAAGCACTTGGCTCCTAAAAATAGAGATCCCACAGAGGGAAATTAGACAGTGAAAAATGCAAACTGAGGAAAACTTTGACTATGTCCAGACTGTGGAAAATGATGACACACACAGAGCTGGCAGCCTAGGAAGGACATGGCAGTCCTGCCTAAATGTTTGCAGAAACACAATGAATTTGCAGCCACTGCAGTAACTGCATGTTAGAAGACAGATACTAATAAACTAGGATACTAAGATTGCTGGAGATCATTATTGTATGCCAACAATCTATTTGGGATTATTTTTTAATTTGTCAGACAGTGAAAAGGGCCAGTCCAGTAGGAGACCAAGAGAAGATAAAGGGCAGATTGTTTTGGCATCAAAAAAGGAGATGCAAGTTATTTTGTTGCACAGAAGTCATAAAAAAAGAGGATCTGAAACCTACGGTAGCTATTTTTTATAATGATGGAATGGGTGTTGGAGGATGTATGGGCAGACCTGGCAGTATTGCTTATCTTCGTGGAAGGTTAACAGCTGCTCCTTTATGATGCCAGGCTGGACCCACATTCATTGGTTATGGCTGTGTCATGTCCCATGCAGCACAGTAATGGCAGGATGGCTCAGCACTGACCAGCTGGAATTGCCATCCGTGCGGCAGCTCCACTTTAGTACACAGCTAATTTAACATTTTAATATTGTTACAACATACACATGTGAGTTTAAAGTTGTAATTCTTAAAATGAAGTCAAACCCAATTTTTCACAATTAATTTTCCTGCAATATAGCGGTGGAGCCTGCCATTCCTGTGTTGTATTCAAATTGTTTTCATGTGCATGAGGGATTCCACTGTTTCAAAATTTCATGTATAAATAAAATTCAATATATACATAGATTTCCATGGTAACATTAAAGGTCACTGGAGTATTATTTGTCTTTTGAAAAGGTTTATTAGGAAAAGGGATGTACAACAATGATATTACCACATATATTTCAAGACAAAACTTTTAATGCAAACAGCATTAAAGTTTTCCCCATTTCCATGTAAAGAGCCCATGTAAAAGAATAATCTTAATGTTGGCAGTGAGTTCACATTTGGGAAAAAGAAACATCTACTTATAAGTAATATAATTGCATCAATAGTAGTTATTATTTTGTGTTATCATCTAGTACAACAGAAAAATAAACGGTAGCCTACCTCTGACAAAAGTGCAAAAATTGAATGCTCATATTCAGACACAGAATTCCAAAGCAGTCTTATTTTTGTACTGAACAAGTAGTGCATTGCCTGTTGTACCTTGTTAGTGGGGAAGCTATTTACATAATCACAATGAGAACAGGACTAGAGATGCTGGGTGAGTCAGTGTTGTTGGTCAACAAATGCTCAAATAAATGCTTACAAATACATTCCTCTTTTATGGGACACATAACACGTAAATAAAACAGCTTTGGAGTATTTTCCAGTCTGATGGAGCTATGTTAAGACTTTCCATCTGCCTCTGTCTTTGTGCTGAGCTAGGAAAAACGTGCCTCGAACATTCCTTCTCTGTACTTGACACAACTCTCTTTTTACCCTACAGTTGCACTCAGAAGTATTCAGGTCCCCTAGATGTATTGGCAAAATTCACAAACTTTCAGCTGTGTTCAATGAACAACTGAAATATGAACAACTGAAATACCTCAACAAAACTAACATTACAGGTGTTTTCTCCAAATTCAACACAATATGCCACTTTTAATGACTACTGCACTCTCAAAATTATTCATACCCCTGAACTGAATCCCTAATAAGAGCACTCATTTGCAAATCAGGTGCTGTCTCAAGCACACCTGATGCAACTAATCAAGGGCCTCATTAGTTGCATCAGGTGTGCTTGAGATAGAACACATCAAATACCTGGACTGTCTAGGAGTTTGTTCACAGTGATGTTTGGCTGCATGTTAGAAATATGGGTCATAAGTCAAGAGAATTGTCCAGAAAGTTAAGAGTTGATGCTTTTGCATAAACTAGGAAAGGATACAAAAAAAATGTTCCTAGAGATACGGTTGGAAGCATAGTTTGCAAGGTCAAGGCTAAACTGGCTTCACTACCTGGATGTGGCAGAAAGACAAAGCTGCCATCAGATTTCTGAGGAGGCAGGAGGCCAAAAACCCTCGAGTGACTGCAAAAGACCTGCAGCAAGACTTGTTGGCAGCAGGGACTGAGGTTTCAGTTTCAACAGTAAGGGTTAGGGTTTATACTAAACACTGAAGGCCTCCATGCCTGAACTCCAAGATGTACACCACTACTGACCTAAAAGCACAACACAGGTTGGCTCTAATATGCTTGAAATTATATAAATAAGCCACATAAGTTTTGGGATTCTGTTCTGTGGAGCGATGAGACAAAACCGGAACTTTTTGGGTCTATGGATCAGAGGCATGTCTGGAGGAGGAAGAATGACGCATACACTGAAAAGAACACTCTGTCTACAGTGAAGCATGGCGGCGGTGATGCTCTGGGGCTGCTTTTTGGCACCTGCAGTGTTTGGAGGACAACATGGATTCAATCAAATATCAGGAAACTCTAGGAGAAAACGTCATGCTGTCTGTGAGGAAGCTGAAGCTCACTGGACCTTCCAACAGGACAATGATCCCAAGCATACGTCAGTCCACCAAGTCCACCAAGGCTTGGCTTCAGAAAAAGTCCTGGAACATACTAGAGTGGCCGTCACAGTCGTCTGAATCCCACTGAAATCTCTGGTGGGATTTGAAGAAGGCGGGGGCAGCACGCAAACTCAAGGACATTAGAGAGCTGGAGGCTATTGTCCATGAGGAATGGGCTAAGAATCCTCAGGAACGCTGTCAGGTCCTGACAGCATCACATTTGCTGCAGCTCATAGCAGCAAAGGGTGCTCTACTGAGTACTAAAAATGACTGTCAAGAAGGGGTTGAATAATTTTGAGACTGCAGTAGTCATTAGAAGTGGCATATTGTGTTGAATTTGGAGAAACCACCTGTAATGTTAGGTGTGTTGAGGTATTTCAGTTGTTCCTATCTGAGTTGTTCATTGAACACAGCTGAAAGTTTGTGAATTTTGCCAATTTGCAATGGGGGTTGAATCATTTTGTGTGCAACTGTAGCACAACAAGAAAGCCATCGATTTAGGTTTGCAAGATGCTCATCATTGCAGAGGTGTGGCCTCAAGTCATCTGATTTGACCTCAAGTGAGACTCAGATGACTTAGATATGACATTCACCTTACTTAAGACTAACAACTTAGGGCCTATGACACCACCAGCAGGAGGGGTGCCGAAGAAGAGAAAGGCATTTTTGTAATTAATTTCAGACATCCAATTTGTTTTTAAGAAGTTTGTCATACTGACGTCCAACGTACAGATTTTAATGTCAATGGTACAAGACAATTACAAAATGCTACATGACGCTATGCAAAATACTATATTACTATTACTATATACTAAAAATCCATAACCTGAGTAATGAATGTTAATATCATCACATCTCTAATATAATCATAAGAAGGATAAGGATGTTTTGTTTAGGATGTGTTGCACAGTCCTCAAACCGGAATCTTGGTAAGACAACAAACATGCCTATTATCCCAAAATGTTGGAGCGCTCCTTTAATTGTGGGCTTGTTAACAGTGCTGGGACGTAGGCAGCTGACGTTTAAACTAGAAGATGTCAGAACGCCACAGGCATGTAATTAGTATGTAATTAGCAGATTTACTACTGTAAAGTTGAAACTAAAAATTTCCTCAAATATTCCACCTTTTCAATTTACTGGAAACAGATGTAACGTCAGGCAGTCTGACATTTACATAGAGAGAGCTGGAGGGTTTCTGGATAAAACGACAGAAAGAATTATGACTTTATGATTGTGACTGAAATTATACCATAGTACAATATTAAAGTTTTAGAGTTTCTGCTGATAACCTGTCAGCGGGTTTTCATGTTGCTTCAGAGGAATATGATAATGACACAGTTGCCAGAATCAGCGGCTCTCGTCTCTTTGGCTTTGTGACTGCACATGCTGTCAGGCTGGTGTGTGTGAGTGTCTGTGACTGTGCACACACACTCATATGGTGTGTTTCTGAAGCAGTAAGAAGAGATTTACCTGGATGTCCAGTGGACTGCTACACAGTCGGTCTGGATAGGCCTCGTGCAGATCAGACAGCTTCTCCCAGTCTCCAGATCCCCTCTCATCATCCCTGTCAAACCATTCTGTCCATTCTGCCTCTGTGACACACACACACACACACACACACACACACACACACACCAATAGCCCCCAGCTCAGTGGTCAGACAGCCAAGCAGTAGATATTAGACTAATCTATGTCAGGCTTTGACTTGTAGTCCATTTAGGCTGTCAGAGAGCATTTGTAACAGGGTAATTGAGGGGCTCTCGCCACCCATTATGTTTTCTGTCTGGCTTCCACAGCGGGGAATGTGCATTTGATGGTGGGCCTGAATTTCAATCTGAAGCTAGATGCAGTGGAGGAGGCCGTATGGCCTGCTATCAAACATACATACACACATTCTCAACCAATCTGAGAAAGTGTGCGTATCTGCATAATGTGCATGTAACCATATCTGTATGCTGGAGAGTGGCAGATTCATTAAAAGAGCTGCTATCAGATGGGAGATGAGAAGCATCTAATTGGAATCAGCTTTGAACTAAAAAGGAGGGGTCAATAATAGCAGACCAGGCGGCTGGGTGTGAGGCAGAGGTATTGATGAAAAGATAATATCACTGAGGCTGATCAATTACAGTTCAGGAAGAATTTAAAGCCCCAGTGAGATGATGGAGGTGTAGAAGTTTTGTTTGCCTGCGTCTGCATGTGTGTGGAGTTATTGAGAGAGCCTCTAAGCTACATTCCATCATATTCCTTTCAATAAATAATAATAAAGCTGCAATAAAAAGGCTATCAGTGGAGAGACCTACAGAAGCGCTGAATAAACATGGAGCCCAATGCGTTCTGAAGGCTTTGCTGTGATCATTTCATAAATGATGACTTTAATATTTCAAGAGTTAGATATCCAATTAGAAACCCTGTTCAATGAGAAACACTTTTTAGGTTTGTCATATGTGTGATAGGGAGCAGTCCAATGAGTTTGGACATGTAGAATGCACATCAGCT
Source organism: Pempheris klunzingeri (assembly GCF_042242105.1). Classification (NCBI taxonomy): domain Eukaryota; kingdom Metazoa; phylum Chordata; class Actinopteri; order Acropomatiformes; family Pempheridae; genus Pempheris; species Pempheris klunzingeri. Next base: position 29,781,656 of record NC_092012.1, on the reverse strand, counting down.
TTATACCAGCTAGTTAACAATATTGCAAATCATCCCTGATACTGATGCAGGAGCAAACATATGGCCCATGTGTTTATATATACATTCACAAGTCTGAAAAGCTTGCTGTAGTCACCTTGAGAAACAAATGGAACTCACTGTGTGGGATGAACCTGAGCTCATATCATTTCACAAAAGATGTGAAAGATTTATTGGTTATATTCATGCATTCATGTTTCTTTCCTTTTCTTGTTACTTTGTCAGTGTAGGGGCTTGTTCTCTACTTAACTAGATCCAGATTTTGGCATACACTACTGTTTTTAGACATGCAAATAGGTCTTACCATTGTTTCTCTCTATTGTACTTGTTGAGAGGTCAGCTGAGACAGCTGGTCAGTGAAAAGCCACTTACTGTTTTTACAGTGTCAGTACATTGCTTCCAACACAAGTTACTGCACAACCCCAAATACAGTTTCAAATGTTCACATCATTCCCTTGGCTTAGATAATACTAAGGGGGGGGGCTCAGAATGACTTGATAACATAGTGATCTAAAAATATTTACTTTGGTTATGGTTCAACACTACCTGAGAAAATGGTTAAACACCCACGGGAAACAAAACGGGAATGCAGTGACATAATAAGACACACCAAATAAACACAAGGCACAGGTAGTGCACTGGTATTCAGCAAATAGTGTGCGTATTGATAATAGCCTATTTGTATACACACCCATATTTATGGCTCTTTCATTTTCCCCACCACAATGTTCCTTGTGGCTCATGTAAATCCCACATGCGCTGTGTTAACATGTTCTTCAGAGGCAGAGACTTTTCCCCACAAAACTGAGAAATTGTGTGATCTTATCAAATACAGTAGAATACACAACAAACCTGTTAACAACTGCCAGGAGAGAGATGCACTTTGTAAACATTGGCTTTTTCAGGTGTGTGTGTGTGTGTGTGTGTGTGTGTGTGCGTGTGTGTGCATGCGTGGTTGTGTGAGAAGAGTTACCTTGCATCCACTGGCTGCTGGTGGTGACGGTGAAGTGCTCGCCATAACTTGACTGGAAAGCACGAGAGCTCAGGGCCTCTGAGGAGGCTTTTGTCCCTGAAAACACACACAAACACAAAGATCATTTGCAGCATGAGTGCTTTCTTACTACAAACATAAGATCATTTGGGCGGCAAAATATTGATTCCTACCTTGATAGACAGCATGATCCTCCACAACAGAAGAAGTGTCACCTTTTGTCACTATAAAGGTCCAGGGATGCCTGTGAAGGGAAAAGAGAGGAGAGATGAAGCATGAAAAAGAAAAAAATAGGAAATAGTTTGATAGACATAAGCAGAAGTGTGGTGGGGAAGGACAGAAAATGAGGAAAAGAGGACAGGAGGATGACAGACAGAGAGAAAGAGAGACATATATAGTATGTAATGAATAAGAGATTAGGGAAGGAAGGGAGAAACATTTACTTTAGACCGCACACACACACACACACACACAGATGGTGGCATTATATTTCTGAATGACATTAAGAGTGAGCGGCTGATCCACAAGTGAGGAGTCTGGGTAATTAAATGAGCCATCCCAGCATGTATCACTCAGGTAATGACGTGCTGGCTGACAGGGAGGAACAGGAAAGCTGTGCATGTGTATGTGTCTCCGTGTTTGTGTGTAAGAGGTCACCTTGTCTGTGCAAATGGATGAGCATGTGTAAACTGTGCATCAGTCACACAGAGGTTTGACATTTGTGTTGGGGAGATGGAGATGAGGACCTTCAGTATACAGTGCACATCTCTGCTGCCTGAGCTGAAAACGACGACGTTTGGTTGAACCAGCTCTTTTTCAATTGGCAACAAGACAGTATTGCTTAATTTTTTGGTGGTGATATGAAGTTATTAAGTTGATTTAGTCTGACACTTAGCACATTATGTTTTTACTGTTAATTGACAAAATACTGTAAGGCATGCATCTGAAATGTATCTACGTTTAAAGTTATAATTCAGGCTGCAACTAGAATACCTAAATTGAATAAAGCCTTAATTAATGCTTTAAAGGTGCTATCATGTACCTGCAAACATGATTTCCTTTGTTTTTTGTTTTCCTATTTATTTATTTTTTTGCAGCCTATATTCTTTATTGGGATGTGACTTAGACATTTTATTCAATGAATAAATCCCAAAATAAGGTGAGTATCTACCAACGTTATTAAATATGACACCAGAAAGTATCCATATCTAAGGAGCAGAGAAAACTTCCTACCCTATCATCACGCAAAGAAGCAAAACATGATGACATTTTGTCAGAATGTGTCCTTAGGGAAGTCTATTGAAAAACATATAATAATTAATCATAAATGTATTCAATTAAGTCAAACTGATAGAAGAGAGAATTTAGTTTTAACCCCCAAATAAGAAAATCTACATATCTGCAAGTGCAAAATGGCTCAGGTGAGATGGAGCAAGCGAGCAGGTAAGCATGGATAAAGTAATTCACATTTATGTCAATGGTTTCACACATTGTGACAACAATGACAAAGGCAGGGTTTAAAGGAATTGTTGCAGAGCTTTAACAAAAAAAAAAAAACATAAAAAAGCACCAGAGGTGTTTCTCTGTGCTGCCACCAGGTCCGCTGTGGCAGCTGAAGTAAACATATGCAAATTACATAACTAAGTGTGTGTTGCAGAGTCTACAGTGTCTCATAAATTCAAGCTTATTAAAATGTCTCTGGGTGCACCACAAATTACACAGCCTCTCTCCCCTGATGACACCAGAGTTGGCCTGTTGGCAACAGTGTGAGCCGAGAAGGCGACAAGAGTCATTAGGCAGGAGTCCCCCTGCCGCCTCACCATCGCTCCCATCCATTTACTCTGTCCTCCACAGCATCCGCAAGCATGGAGTGAAGTGCATACTGGGAAAGGGAATGTTAACCCGTGCCCTGTCCTCATGTCATTTATGAAGCCCTCTCAGTTTTTCCTGCGGTCTCCTCAGCAGCGTTCAGTTTCATAACACCGCCTGGCTTGGAGGTTAACCACAGGGCCCACACTGCCAACATTCACCGGCATCTTCTCACGGCCCACAACAAGGCCTGTGATATTGTAGTTGACTAGTGCTGTGCAAAACAAAACACATTCAGAAAGCGTGTGGTTTACTATGCAAAGCTGCCTATCAGCCAACAGTTGTGCTCTCTTTTTTTTCTGAAAAACAAAAGGAGCACTGACACATTCCTCAAACAAGACTCGACAGTGCACAAGTGTACACATTCGTATCCACTCCGATATCCCTTATGTCAGTAACTTTAAGACATCTCCAGGGTGTTTGTGATCACGCCATGAATCAGTTTCCATTTCTAGTGCATTCCTGACATACTAACACACAAAAACACACTGACAAGCCAAACTTTTTCCCCCTAAACTCATTCTGCAGAGCAAGAGCCTGCATCACTAAAGCCCTCTCAACAGTGGAGGGGTCTATGTGTGTGCACCCATGCACATTAGATAACATATCCCTACCTCTGTAAGTGCATCAAGGCCCAACACACAATAAAGTCTTTCCCATTGGCCTGCAAACATGTTTTCCTTTGTTTTTTGTTTTCCTATTTTTCTATTTATTTATTTTTTTGCAGCCATTGGCCTCTTTCAAAATAAATAGGTGTGAATGCTTGTTACTGAACCCCAGATTCTATGAGTACAGGCGCGACCCTCCGTGATTATTGTTGGTGAGTTCATCCCTTCTCAGGCTCATGCCACACTGAAGACTGTCTATCCACATTCACATAGTATGTGGGACCCATCTTGGTCTCAGCTTGTGTATAACTTGAGCTGAGACTGGACAAACAGCTCTCAACCAGCTTTTTCTTTGGCTTATTAAAGGTTCCCATAGGGGCCACCAGCTCACAGGTCTGTTCCTATGCTAAAAGAATCTTAAAACGTTCTCTTTCATACAGGCTTTGCTCGCGAAGGCTATAGCTGGTTGTATAAGGGCGAAACAGGATGTAGTCCGTGCACCGGGTCCGTCCGGTACCCTCAAGCACAAAACACAGTCATGGTGCAATGGTGCACAGGTGGCACAGAAACAACACCTGTTGGTGACTTGGTGGGAGTGACAGTGGGGAAACAAAACGTATAGCTCACTGCTGTGAGAAGCAGAGATGATGGTTAACACACTGTAGCAGCACTGAGAGGCTGCTGTGTTCAATTCACTGGGAATGCACACCGCTCTGATGGAGAGTAAATGTGTCTGCAGCCAGTGCAACAGCTGTCTGGCTGTGCTGAGCGCACTCTGCCTCGGTGATTAATGGAAGCTGCTGCTGTTTTGTGTACTGCATGAATCAAAATGTGCTGATCCTCGAGCAGCTTGAAGCTAAACAATATTTTGTAACATTAACCACTTCATTATCTCCTAAAATTATGTGTATATACAACTAATTTGCAACATCAATTAAGGGTTGAGAAAAAAACACAATGCATCTCAGAGTATGTGTTTGAGTATGTGATTGATATTGATAATTAATGATGGTTAGTCCTGCAAAATTTGTTGCAACGCAATATCCACTCATAGCGACTGTAGCATTATTACTATTATCATGATATCTTTTTCGTGGTTATGTGGCAGCAGCAAATCAATGCAGAAAAAGTCCTCAGTCTTTCCCTAATGTTAACTTGTACTTTTGTTGCCTAAAGCCTGATCACTGGAGTCAAAGCCATGTGTGTTTTCCACACCCACCATTCACCCCAACCAACCTGTGTAATTCCACTAACGTAGATAATTATAGCGCGTCATTCACTCCGAGTTTTTGCCTATGAACCCAGGCTGCAATTACATTTGTCATCATAATGGAATTGGGAAAATAATTTAGTAATATGTAAATGTCATTTTTAGCAGACAGGAATGTACCTACAGTGTAGGTGCAAAACCCCTGAGTGTGATAAAGATTGATAATTTTCACTGCTTATAATTTAAACTTTCTATTTGAATGCAAAAGAATGTTCCTTTTTCCTTCACTGACACGTCACATAGGTTTTGTCTTGGTTCGTAATGTTTCCGTGACTCCAGCTGTCATATTAAGTTAGGTTTTACATGGGCTTAGCTACAATAAATCCACTGTGGATTTATTGTAGCTAAGCCCATGTTGACTGTGTCAAGGACCAATCACTCACTGACCACTTTATTAGATACACGTGTACTGTTGAGTCGAATCCCATACAATTGTTCAGCCATAAAGACGACTTTTTATTGACACCGTCATTCAGACGTTAAATCAATTATGTTGTAGCATTGAGGTCATAGTCAGTGAAGGTGTTGCACTTGACTGCATTATACGCAGACATTTCTGATATCACCCTCCCCAAGACCTCTCAATATAATATTGTCGGTACAACACCAATTCACAATTGAATTTAGACATTACAGAGAATTTAAACTTCGTGACAGTAGCATTGCAGTAGATTGCACAGATGTACCTACGAAATAGCCAGTGAGTTTTTAAAAATGTTACATTAGAGATAGTTTATTGATCATCCTTAAGTACTAAAGGGCCCCAAAAAGCTGCAGGGATTAATTACAAAAAGGCAGCTACACACTGTGACTCACCTGAGGATGTAACATTTTCTCATTAATTCACAGCAATCAATAAAATAATGCTCCAGACAACACAGTGCTCGGAGCTTCGAAAAACACATTTTCTCTCCTGACATGGTGCGAGCTGAATACCTAACAGTTTGCCTTGGAAGAACTGAGCAGATATGTTGAGCTCATAGTACTGAGCAGTGGGATTTAACTAATAATTATTGCCATTATTGATTCAGCTATTAAACTACTGTTCTTTAATTATGTATGTTAGTTTTGCCTTTGCCTCAGAAAATCAAAATGACAACTTCCTTCACATGTTTCCAGAGGAAAAATGATGAAAATGGTGGGAGCTCACCGAAAGCCCAGATTGCTGATGTGCTGGCTGCCCAGCCTGGAGAGGCTCTTCTTGGCAGAGTCCTCTAAGTTGTTAGAGCCCTCGTCATTGACCACCATGGCCAGTATGAGCCCCGTCTCCACGCCAGCCACATACTTTGCAAGGCGTCGACTCTCATCTTTACTGCGGTATGTGTCAAACCTGTGGGGGTGAATGTCAGATGGAACGAGGTAAAGAAACAAAATAATTCAGCCTTAAAACACGGACAGGCCGGAAAACTAGTTCTGAAAGCCACCCTACATGTAAAACAGTCCTCTTTATGGATCAACCACTCTAGCAACCTCCAACATACATATGACCATTTTGTGTTGTAAGTAAAAAGATTGAATTCCTATATTTTAAGAGACATACCAGTGGGTGCATTAAATTTGCATTCTGGATAGGAAGATTGGAATAACAGAGAGCAAGGCAGGTTTATTTGTGAAAATGGGTTCTCAGCACATCTAACAGCAATATGCAGGAATTGGGTGCTTCTCATAACAAGAAAAGCAAGCTTCAGAGGAAAAAAAAGGGACTGGAGCGGACTGATATGCAGCCTATAATAGCGCAAACAGACCATTGTTTCAAAGTTACTTTGAATTCATCAAAATAAAGAAAGTCCTTTAAATTTCCTCCATTTGCCACACAAATAAGTTTATTTGTGTGGTATCTTTCAGTTTAACATGTTTAGGCGATCACATAAAAAAGAATGAAATTGAAGGGAAGTGAAGTAAAATAAAAATAATAAAATGGAGTTAAGAAAAAGAAAAAGTACAAAAAAAAAATTATAAATGACTAAATGATAAATCAAACTAAATAAAACCTTGTAACCTACCCTTGATTAAGGAATGGAATTAGGAATGTAAAAGGACACTAAACAGAGAATGAACCTTCCTAATGATGCCCTATGATTATCTACAGAAAAAAAAAAGACTAAAAAGATCAGCTTTTACAAAATTAGGGAGCAAACCTTCATGAAAAATTGAAGCTAAAATAACTTCTCATGAGCAAAACACCAAGATCACACAGCTGAACAATCACTAGCATTCACTAGTAAAACATTACCCCACTTCAGGGCAGTATTTACAGTCTATTGTTTAATTATTCTTCAATGTTTAACTGCAGTTGACTCAGTTTGCATATTACCGTGCTGTAATAACCATTTATTAAGTGGATTTTATGGTTGTCACCTTTCATCAGACAAATTGTAATGGCAGTAAATTAGAGGAGGCTGAATGCGGCCCAATACCCTGTCCCCTCCTTTAAAAATTCAATCATCTATTTAGCACAATAACAGCCGTATATCAGTTTATCTGACCTGCATTTGGAATAAAAATGTAATGGATAATTACTCATGAAAGGATATGAAGGATGGCATTGATTTCTAAATTTAATATCCCTACATGAAACAGTGCCGGAGCCATTAGAGGCATATTTGTCTCCGTCATTATGACCGTGTGGTTACACAGTTCATGTGATGTCAGCCACCATATCATTTCTCCTCTAATTAAGGGTCTCATGATTGTTCAGCAGAAGAGACGCAGCCTCTGCTTCGAGGGTAACCTTACCTGTCATCGTGCAGCACCTCTCCGGTCTTGGGGTCGATGACGTGGATAATGATGCCTCTGTTGCCCCAGCTTCTCTGGAACAGGTAGTTGTTTTGGTTGCTCTCTCCAGGGTGCAGGGTCTTGTTGAGGAACGTCCATGACAGCTTCTTGTCTCCATGGATCTCCAGTGTCCCTCCTGTCCCCACGCCGATGTACTTCCTCCCAAAGTAGCTGTGTTCCTGATCGCTGTCATCCAATCTGAGAACAGCGTGACATGAATTATGAATTACATTTCATTGAAAGTCTCTACAAGGGACATTTCAGGCAAGGAAGCATGCGTCAGTATTCACGTTCATTGAAATAAACCTGATAGGAACATGAACCAAAGTTTTCTTGGTTGGATATTTGTTGATCTAGAAGAAAACTCAGCAGATCGCCATAGTTTCAAGCAGCGAACAGCTCATAACATTTGTCACAGGATGACAAACGGTAGTAGCAAATCTTTAGAGTATATGAAGAGGGAGTGCAAAATGTTAAATGTTAAAATGTTAAAGTATTTCTGGTGAACTCATTCAACATACACAAGTTAATATTTAACTTTAATGGAAGACATTTGTCATGGGCAGAGTATATTGTTTTTATTGCTTTGCGCCTCCCTGACTTTGCTTTTTTAATAAGTCGCTAGGAAGATATTGAGCTGTTATTGTCGACATTCTTCCAGCTCAGTGTGATGGCCCTTGATCGGAGCTAAGACAATACTTGTCTTCACGATCAGTGCATCGTTGGTTTTGCTCCCTCCATGAGATTTATTACCATCAGGAAAGAAGAAATGCCAGGCTTGTTGACCGATGGACATCCAGTTATATATTAACCCATTTTATATGTAATCAGTCAAACTATACTACATCATGTCAAAGAAAGACTGCATTGATGAGACAGATCAGAATTTTAATGATAGGCCATTACAGGTTCAGAATACCAAGTAACATTTTTATTGGTTGTTTCGAGTTGTTAAATTGACCATAACCTATTATTGTGCTGATGTGGAAATGCACTGCTGCCCTCGACAACATGGTATCACAGTGTCTTTATGTTAAACTTTGTACCTTCCAAAAAGGGAGATGGTGAGATTGCCTTTATAAGGACAGTCGGGGCTTCCGATGTGCAGCTCCCCTTTGTTCCCGATCAGAATGTGTTTTGTTCGGAGCAGAATAGGCCGGTTTGTGTCAGCGATCACCAGCTTTCCTACAGGGGAGAGAGAGCGAGAGAGGGGGGGGGTGGGTTGGGGGAGTGATGAAGCCTCCTGGCAGGTCTTTCATGCCCCACTGCCCTCAGACACCTCCTGTCTTCCTACCATTTATGGCCCTGGGCTCAGGCTGTCCACACGTACTAACACACACACACACACACACACACACACAGTCGTGTTTCCATCACTTTGGAGAACATGACATGGACTACCATTCATTTCCTGGAGATTTACACGAATACTAACCATAACCAGTGCTTGCCTAAACAAACACCGTACCCCAATCTTACCATAACCCTAACCTTATCCCAACCCCACAGTGTGACTGTATAAACAGATTTATGTTCCAACAACATGAGTAATACATGGTACACACACACACACACACAAGACGTAGCTGGCCAACCACCTGTGTGCCTCCCTCTTTGAGGGAGCTATCAGTGAGTCTGAGCAGCAGTGGGGGTTCTGCTGGGACAGCTACAATCCACTCATGTTAGCCATTACTTTGCCTTAAACCCCTTAGAAATACTTAATTGCTAGCTGAATTAATGGAATAGGGATCCATTAAGTAAAACCTTCAGTTATATGAGGAGGAGGTTGGTGTGGTTGACAGTGTTGCAGCAGCAAGTCACGTTGGCATAAAGATATCAGCGGAGTAATTGTGTGAAGTGAGGACTGGATGTCACTAATAACCTGGTAGCCAAACAGATGGTGCATCAGTGGGCCAATGATACCAAGCGTAAATAAAACAGCTGACAATTAGCTGATGTGAGCATAATTTCAGGGCTTTGCATTTACTGAATTCTCTGTTGAGACACTTTGAATTAAAAGAAAAGATTTCTAAAGTTCTAATCCTGTGTCCCTATATTGATTGTTCACCTATCTCTAGGTATCCTATACGCTGAATACATGGTCCAGAATGTCTGATGACTCGAACATGCTTGAACTTGTTTAACATCAACACAACTTTATGCATAACTTATACACATACATAAGGGTATCCAGTCAAGTGTGACTTCGGACAGCTTTCTTACCCCACACATTACAGTGATTGCTTCCAAACGAATGTGTTTGTGGTCTAATTTATTTATTTCTCCCTCATTCTCCTTGTCCTGATCTAACCATACAGGTAGGTTCTCTATTGCACTGCATCTCTCTATCATATCTCCATAATTCTATAACAACCTGTATTTGTTAAGCCACACCCACTTTTACACAACCAATCAAATATAAAGGATTTGATTTAAATTTCCTTTTTAACTATACCGTATCTTATGTTTCACTCAGAAACACGTCACATTACAGAAGATAAAAACAACTCTACCATTTCTTTTTGTGACTTTATTTAAAGTTGAACACTGGATGGATTTGTCTAGCTTACCACCATTGAGAATCTCGATGGAGTGGACCGTCGCTGAGGTTGTGAGGAGAACCTTCCTGCCGTAACCGATTGTAACACGGTGGTCTTCACTGTGTCCCGGCATCCATGGCTGCAGTCCTGGCTCCTTGTCCGGACACACTGTCAGAGACAGAAAATACACAAAGATTTAACTTGTAGAAATGCATACAAATCTGCAGGGGTCGAAAGTAACAAAACTTTAGCACTTAAGTACTATTACTTAACTTGAGTATTTCCATTTTATGCTACTTTATACCTGAACTCTACATTTCACAGAGTTATGTGAATTAATTTTGATGCCAACAAATATTTTTTATAGTTACTGGTTACTTTTGAGATTAAGATTCTAAATAAACATTGTTGGTCTGTCATTAAAAAATTGTGTCTAGCTGGGAAACCTTGTGACGTTTCAGATGTCTGTGTCTCCTAAGAGACATTTCTCCTCTAAACTTCGCTTTCAAAATGTAGAGGTGACTTAAATACTTAGGAGAATATAAAGAAGTTAAAGCAAGAGTGGATCCACCTCAACCAGCTACAATGGTAAAATACTATTTATGTATGAATGCATCAGTACATATATATATATATTAATATGCCTGTCGTGGTGTGTAGAATCTGCTTTTCTGTTGAACAAATGCTTTTAATTTAGTTACTTTTAACACATTATGCTGATAATATTTATCAACTGTTGTGTGTTGATTAAGATATTTAATTATTTTATCTTTTAAATTGTGGTACTGATACTTTTAGTTAAGTAAAGGATTCCACCAGTGCAACTAACCTTAAATAATCCATCCAGTTTCCTTAATCTGACACACATGAGGTGATCATGTTATAATTGCAAGCAAACCTTAAACCAACTACTTTCTGGGTCATATAAAAGTCTATTGTGTTGGAATTTGAGAGAGTCACTTCTGTGTGAGGTGGAGGTTGGGGATTCTGAGTGGGCCATGTTCCAAACCTCTGTGGAGGTTGGAGTTGTGATCATTGGTGTCACTTATGACGGCAACCTGGGAACCCACTGGTCAATACTTTCAATGAAGGAGGCCATTGAACTGAAGAAGGAGGTGTTTTTAAGGTGCAGACAGGTACTGACTGTGTCCTCTGCTACCAGGACACACCCACAAATCCATATTTATATACAATATTCACAGACCAACCTGTCACCTTTTATCGAAAGCAACAGGTTGGTACAAGTTTTCTTGAGGTAGTTGAAAGGCACTGTGGCAAACGCTTGAAATCATGAGGAGGTGCGGGCAATGTGAACTTTTCAATACTTCACAGTTACAATACTCCTGTATCTCCTGTAAAATCTCCAGTAATCAATTGAACACTAAAGACTGATAAGATCAGCAGGGTTAGGGCTGTCTGCTGATCCTATTTGTTTCATTACTTGTCTACTCTGTAACTTTCTGAGCTCCCAAATTATCTAAATTGGGATAAAATAGCACACAAAGTTATTGGATTGCCCTCTCCAGAGTAAGGGTGACTGATAAACCCATTAAGTTTGTGTCTGTTATTGTCAGGATAGCACAGAGGCACGTTGTACAACTGTCTCCCCAATAGAGTTTCAATCTATTGCTCTCTGGTGTGTGTGGTGGTTACCTCATCTCCCTGCCACCTAATGGATCTGTCAATGGCATTGACTGGCCAGGGACCTGAATTGTCAAGTAGATTTCCCAGAGGGCTAACACAGATTGAGAGGTGGTGACGTGCAATCAGCTGGTTGCTGTTGTCTGTGAGTGACGGCTGTTAGGCTCTTGAGGACTGAGAATATCTCTGGGGGTGTTTGTCTGCAGTCCTGCTATGACTTTAGGAACTATTCCCTATCCTTCTCATTTGTATTAATAAGCCATCCGTCTTTGCATGTTGAGGCTTGTTACACAAGCTTGTGCCCAAGTTACATACTATTGAGCGTACTGGGCACCAAGGTGCATTCCTGACCTTGGAAATAGTGTTAACTTGAAGTACACATACTAGCTTTTTCTTAACCTTTATGCTACAGGGATACAATAGCTCAGGCGTCGTCATGTGACCTAAGGGTCGGTTATTAGAAGGTCAGTTATGTCTTAAGGGTGTAGAAGCAGAGATTTTACAGAGCTGTCTGATAGTGGTTTGTGCTGACTGCTTGTGACTTGTAGAATGACTCGATGATATGACAGTCCTGCCACAGGAATAATCCCAACGGTCGTGTTCTTGAGTTGGGTCACGATTCTCACCATGCCATGACCACCTATGATCACGTGACGACAACTTGGCCTTCTCCATTAAAACTGAGTAAATTTCATCTGCTGAAAGCAATGGTAAAAACAGCAAAAACAAAAGAATAGAAGGAAAACCTTGGGTTGATATCATTTTGTCAAACTATATTGTCTGTGTAGCACAGTCACATTGGCAAATGACTATGGACAAACACAATTTACAACAGAAATAGCTTTTTGAAGTTGGAATTAGTGAAAACATTGTGGCTGTGATGTGCTCCAGCAGAGTTTCCACATCTGAAATTGGCATTAGTGTTCGTCCACATTAATCAACCACTAAGCGAAGGAGTGTACACCTGTTTACCAGGGCTATGTCAGCCCAACATGTATAGAGGCTGGAGTGTGCAATTTGCAATAAAATGATACATTTCACAATGTAGGAAATTATGCATTTGGTTTTTATAATCTGTTTTTAGATCTAAAAGAGGAATTTCTTTTAGGAGCACTGATTGGTCGCCTGTCACATATTGGCACGAGTCTGGCCAGTCAGAGCTCCTGCTGCTGCTCTGTGGGTTTAGCTTTTTATTTTAACATTTATTTTAAATTCTTAGTGCACTGCTTACAAATCTTTAAATTAAAAACAACATCGTCTACAGCACAGTGATAACAAAATGGAAACTGTAAGTGAGAAAACAGGGAGAAAATGCCTGTAAAAGTTATTTTTTGTTATATTTTTGCAAATTAATAATCCAAAAACAGAATAAGGACGCAGAATTACAGTTTTTATGTACCATATACAAAAGAAATACATTAATCAGAACTAACTTTAAAACATCCCATGTTATTCTGCTATCTGAGTTTTTACACCAATGCAGCCATATCATCATCTAAAGTGTTATCTTTGACAAAAATCCACTCCATTCAGTCCGGTCATTCATCCCCTGGAGCCGTCTGCACTACAGTTATGCTGACTATATATCCAAGGTAACTCCAGTAGCACAGACATAGCAGCACAGTGGCACATCTAACAAAGCAGCTATTCATAGGAAAACATCATACTCAAAGCTGATTTGCTTGTGTGAAAACAGTGTATTGTCTAGAGGGATTCCTGTTACGTGTTACTTTAATGTTACAATGGATTCATGTTTCTTCAAGTTAATTCAAGGTGTCTAAAGGCTTGCCACGTCTTGTTTTTCCACCGTTAAGCCTGTGCTGCTTTTATTTCAATAAATTAACCTGAATTTGGACATGAGTGGACTGACTCATATCTATATTTCCACCTCCTCCAAGCACTGGAAGATGCAGACAAAAAATGGAAAGCATAGGCAAAACCCTACATGCAGCATAACAGAAAAAAAAAAAATTCCACATCAGCAGCTGTTCAAACACACAGTTCTGAGTGAGCGTCTGAAGTCAGTCCTTGGAGATCTGTGGCTGCTAGTTACTGGAGTGTTTGACAGCTGTGAGAGAGAAAAAAAAACTGCTGAACCTGCTCCTTTGGTTTGCTTGAAATTCTTTCCTATTAATCCAGCAACACAATGAACTGAGTCTGACCTTCATAGGAAAACCACCAACAGAGGTGAGTCAGGGAGAATTGTACAAAAAAAGAAAAAAAAAAAACATGGAACAGGACAAATAAAGACTTCAAAGCATGTCACCTGGTTTCTTCAGAACTCTAATTACAAGCGAGGACAGAATAATAACTGACTGTAACACAGCAATGATGCATGCTGTCTTAAGATACCACTTACATTGCTCATGATGGACGTGGCCAAAAACACTGGTGATCCAAGTTAAGCTCCTGATGCAACCATCTGGTGGCACAACTCAACAACAAGCAGCCCACCGTGGCATTACATTGTTTGTCTGGTACACTTCCCACAAGTGGAGCCGAAAAATGATAGAAGGCTTAACCGGTGTTAAGAAAAGTGGAAAGCAGCACTTCTTTTGTTTTTCATGCCTTAGGGATGCAAACAATGAGAGTAAAGTTTACATTGATTTACAATTACTTGCCATTCTTCTTCATTGTCTGTACTCATCGTTTATGCATTTCTCTGATGTACCTCACAGCAGCAGGACTTTTTTACTTTTTGTTTCCATTTCAGCCTATTACTTATTATTTCATCGAGCTATACATCATACAATATTAGTGTTCATTTTGCTGATTGATCACTACCACATATTTTAAGGACTTGACCAATAAATAAAAGTAATTAAGAATAACATTTCTAAAATAGATAAATTGAATATACTTATATTTTTGCAGTGGGGTAGATGTACTGTACATCATTGTTTCTGATCGTCTCTTCTTGCTTGAATACATGTGAAGAACTTTTTCATTCATAAATTGGATCTTTCGAGCATTCATAAATGTTATAATAATAAACTGAATAAAAGCCCTTCATCCCTACAACAGTTCTACAACAGCCCCCCTACATCTGCTCGCTTTGGTACGCGTCTGTGAATGAACACCAGCACATGTCTGACAAGAGTGATGGATAAAAATGAATGAACTAATGAATACACATTAAACATGTAATGTATTTAGAGCGAAAGTGATTTATTCAAAGTGTGCTGACAGCACTGAGAGGACTAAAACTGGGAGCATCCCGCTGCTGCATTTTTGGTCACATGAAACTTGTTTTTGCAAGAACACTGAGGTGAGGTTTGAGCGAAACGATGAGGAAATGAAGTGAAGCCATACATTGTCTGAAGGAAACAAATCTGATTTGTTAATTGCTAATGAGCTGAAACCTGCTCAGCGCTTATATTTTTCACACATTGCACATTTTCATTAACATAAATCCCACTTAATGTGTCTGACTATAAAGATTTTCTCTATATTTACTGTAAATCACCCTCATTTGCTTCTCTCATTCCTCGTTGATGTGTTCTATTGCTGTCTGCTTTTTACCGGCTCAATTTCCACATGACAGGGATCATTAAACTTTCATTTACTAAGATTGCAAAGCAAATCAAACACCATGCAAGCAGTAGCTTTAGCTGTGGTGTTTATAGCCACACTAGCTGCGCGGCTCTACAGATGGTAACGTCTCACAGTTGGTCCACCGCTTTGGTGCAGACTGAAATATCTCATCAGCTACTGAATGGATTGCCAGGACGTTTTGCCAGATATTTATGAGTGAAATATCTCAAAAACTCTAGGATGCGTTGCCATTAAACCTTGTACATTAATGTATGAATCCTGATGATTGTGGTGATCCCCTTGAATTTTGGCTTGGCTTGATTCCTCCCTCTGCATTACTCCTAAACATCCTGCAGCCCATAAACCTGACTGCCACCTTGATCATATCCCACCTGTTGCCTAACGTGTCTCTCGGCTGCGTCACGGCAGGAACTGAAGTCATTATAATCACCTAAACTGACAAAGCGCAGCCCTTTCTTCTTCCTGCTTGTCAAGCAGCTTCCTAGTTTCTGTTAAGTGCAATCAAAAGTGAAATATTAAACACATCAATTCTTGTGCGGCAGTTGCCTTTACTTTGGAAAGAGATAAAAGATCTTTGGCGTTGCTGTCAGATCAAAACTATGGAACTTAAAATGTCAGATGTTCAGGAACTAACAAAAACAAGCTTGTATTTAGTTTGCCGAACGTGAATAATTTACAAAAAAGCTGGGACAATTCACTAAACTAATAATGGAGCATGTAATCCAATTCATCTGAAGAGCTAAATGTCACTGTTGTTTTCTATCAGTTGGCCAGAGAAGAACAAAATGCCCACTCATTCATGCGAAAACATCCTATATTATTGCTTCCACTTTTGGTCTTTCAGCATGATGGCACTGCATTCCTCTGCGTCTTGAGCTTCTCATTGAGATGCAGCCCCACCACTAAATCTCCAATAAAAAGCCAATCTGCCTCAGATTGAGATGCTCTTGTGGTTGTGATTAAACAGATTTGTTTACGGCTCGGAAAGCCTCTGTTTGCAGTCACAATAAAGCTGCAATAAAAAGAGCCAGTGGGTGAGAATTAGAGATATGTGTTTAAGTATATCGCACTAATGCCTTTAATGCTATTTCACAAACACACACACAAGCATGCACACACACACAAACACACACACACACACACTGAGCAGGGCCAGAATCAGTTATGGCCTTACTTGGATAGATGCCTGTTTGCACGACAGTCAGGAGAGGAATTCTATTCCCCACATGGTGCACCGACAAACACAAGGCTGCAGTGTGTTTGTGGTTCCTCTGAAAGTATATTCATATGCATATGTCATACGTGCAGATATTTCACTGTGTGTGTGCGTTTGTGTGAGTGGAGTTTATTGTTTGACCCAAAGCCTTGGTTTTAGAATTGAGAATCCCTAAATGACCCAGTGATGCTGTTTAGTTCAGTGGAGACAAACTCCAGCTCTCTCTCTCTCTCTTTCACTCTGTGCTGAAGCTCCCTCTATCATCCTGTGAAATGAATTTGATGCAGGGATTAGTATCTTTCAACACCATTTCAACAGTAAATCCATAAGCTGATCGTGGCATTCCTTTGACGCTGCAGGTAACACTGTGCACACCGTTACCCTGTGCCAACGGTCCAACACTGATTATACTGATCACTGATCATTTTAGGTAGAAAGTTTCATTTGTCCTTCTCTCTGCCTCAATATATGACATTACATGATATACTACATGGTAAACTAAACGGTTTTGTCTAATACATTTTATAGAAGAAGTATATGCTGTCTGCTTCTGCTGCACTGAATTATGAGTAGGGCAAGGTAAATCCCTGTAAAATCTTAAACCTGTGAGTATACAACAGGCAGATGCTTTTATTTTGAAGGGTGCACATTACATTTTCAAGTTTTTCAAGAATATTTTTGTAGCTAGTACACATATTTTCACACATAATGTGTGCACTTTCTTATACAATACAGTGCTCTGTGTTTTAGCAGGAAGGATGGCGACTGTTTGCTTATTCACAGAGAAGTTTGTCAAAGTGTGTTCAGCAGCACTGCTGTGTGGCTAACAACATACTGAGATCATATTAGCTAGCATGACACTGTTCATGGTGTTGCACAGGCACAGAGAACACTCAGACCTATAGAAAAGAATGCAGAAGCAAACCTGGTTCCAAGAAATCTTTCCCCTTAAAGGAGGTAACATATTCTTGTGGTGCACAGAAGACACCAAACATTCTGAGTCTTGCATGTAGTTAGGTTTAGGCAATAAAGACACTGTTCAGGTTAGGGAGACTATGGCTTTTGTGAAAAGTTAAAAAAGTAAATGGATCCTACGTCTATGATTCACACCACTGATTTTTTTTTTAAATGTTAACCATAAACATATGAATGTCAATCAAGCTCTAGTTGCCATGAACAAATATTGTAGGAAAACAAACGGAATGCACTGTTAACTGTTTCTAGATTTTGTTATTTGTTCTGTTTAATTAAAATTAAACGAATAAAAAATTAAATTAAATTAAATTAATTAAAATGTATTTGTTAGTAGTATACAAACATAATTTCAAGGATTATGTGACACCAAATCAAAGCACTGGTACTTTTTTTACTAAGACATAGCACATAATAACATATTTCCTTCTATCCTCATAGCTTTTCTCGTTCTTCTTTGATGTGCTCTGTTGCTGTTTGCTTTTTAACGGCTCAATTTCCGCATGACAGGGATCATTAAACTTTCGTTTAATAAAATTGCAAAGCAAATCAAGCACAATGCAGACAGCAGCATTAGTTGTGGTGTTTATATCCACCAGATTTTTCTGCAGCTTTTAAACTGCATCTCACAGTCTCATCAGTATCTGATGAGACTATACGATATGAAAAGCACTGTAAAGTCTAGAAAGTGAACCTCACGGTTAATTTTGTTTCATCAAACTTCTCTTTCTAAGGTCAGACGGTCAAGTTCCGCTCCATTCTTTAACCTGGGCGAACTAACCCTTTAATAAGTAGTTATTTGCATTCCACATATGCTACGAACAGAATATCATACACTTTAACATACCTTATGTGCTGCACTTCAAAGTAATCTCAGTCAATCTAAAGGCTACAAGGCTTTGGCATCAACATCACCTTGTGCTGCATTCAGGCTGTTTCAGGGACAATCCATCATAGTTCATGACGGCTGCTGCTGTTTACACACAGAGCAGATGCTACAGGCGCTATGTTTGGCTACATTTCGTTACAGATTCTTGACTGACATAACACACAGTGATGAATCAAACACAAAGAAGCGAGGATTGCGAGGATAAAGTGAGAAAGGCAACAGACAGCTGACTGGAGAGCAGAAAGAAGTAGAGAGTAGCAGTAGTTGGCGAGTGCTTATCTTAATGGTCACATTGACTGAGGCACACTCCATAACAGACTACACACTAACGCCGGCATAATTTTGTCTTTTATGCTTATCGATAAATTCTCTTAAGAGTGAGCCCAACAATGAATGGAGGTTACGACATATTGTCTGTGTATTCAAAGCCTAATATAGCTTGTTTGGAAAGTTGGTAAATGGTTTCTGTGGGGCTGGCACATCATTTTAACACCTTATGTGCTACACACTACAACACTTGGTGTCGAAAGGTTGTGGATTTCATGATCAGGTTGTTGTGTTTGTGTCCACTGAACCAAAGCAGCATGCTCCCATTAAACAGATACTGTATTATAAATACAATTAAAAATACTTTTTTTTTTTTCTCCAATAAGGATTAGATTCTGTGATTTCAGTTGGGCTTTAAAAACACATTAAAAAGTTCACACTGTTGTGATAGGTGGATGTCACTGAGTATGCTCAGAGACATGAATCCCTTTTGACTTGCTGCAAAGAATAAACCACTTTGTGTTATGTGTAAAGAGCAGGCAAAGCAGAGAAAAAAAGCAAAATGCATATATTTGAAAATATGGTTTTCATTGTCAGTGACTCCCACATGCATGATTCAGTGGCTCAGAATGCCCCCAATTATATCTGTTACCTGCATGCTCACTAAAAAAGTTGAACTTTCATTCTTGTTTTGTTTAAATGCATCCTTTTCACTTAATTTGAAGGTCAACATCCTGAAACATGGATATTTTTCAGCATTTTTCTCTTGCTTCCTTTCTCATTTTATGCATTTTCTTCTCTTTTTTGCTCTCTGCACTCTCTGCACTACAGTAATCAGTGCTCAGTTTTATATTACAGTGATTTATAGGGTGGTGGAACCTTTTTACTGACTGATCGACCGTATTAACTGTTTGTATTTCATGACGTGTTAAGTGTCTTCACCTCACAGAGAAAATAAAGATCAGCAAAGAGAAAAAGTCAATAAAAAACTCAACATGTCCTTAACTCACCAGCTTGGATGCTGGGGAGCAGCAGAGCTGCTAGAAACATGGTGCATGTCTTCATCTCTTTCAGCCCGCCACTGACCAACTTCACACCTGAGGCCTTTAAAGGTTGCTCCAGACCTCCCAGTGGGCTTCAGCGGGGGACTTCAGAGCGGGAGTGCCAAGCTCACAGCAGGAGGTCACCAAAGGCACCTAGAACATCACATTGAAATGCAGAAGACTCAGCAAGACATGTACAAATAGGTGATTCTAAAGGACTCCCTGGTGCACAAGCACGGCAGGAGGTCTGTCACATTTCTGAGCAGCCATTTCACACGATCTCTTTCAGTATACCAGCTTTATTTCTTGATTCTAGCTGCATCCTCTATGAGATTATGGTTCTATTCTTCTATTGTGGCAGGGAGACGCAGAACTAACCATTGCAACAAGGTCTGCTAAAGATACATAGCATAGCATAGTAAAGAAGAGATAAAACCCAACTTTCACTGCTGTCACTTTGATAATAGGCCTTTAGTTGTATTCATAAGATCAAAAGCAGTGACACTTTCAGCATTATGAGCCGTTTTTCTATGGACACAGTGCAGATGCCAAATTTTACAGCAGTGTTCCCTTTGGCAATGAGTCCTGCTCTGATTTTACACATCATCGCTCTGCACAAAGTTATTTTCAACTCTGACCTTGTTTGTCAGTGGCCTTTAACTTTTGGTGAGCATATACCTCAACAGCAATCTATGATGGGTAAAAAGCTAATCTGAGTTTTTAGAGTTTCCAGAACTCTACAACCGGTACAGGTAATGTTTATTGTCCATAGTGTGTCTTTGTCAACAGATCATCCTCATTTCAGACATGTATTTATACGCACTGCTGTCTGAAAAGACACTTTCATATTCAATTTAAATATGTTGTTTCTAATATAATTATATTGTACTGTAATTGTAATCCACATTTGCAAAGAGTTAAAATCACAATGTTAGCAAATAATGCAACTTTTAAACAGATTTATATTCTGTTCCTGTCCAATTTTTGAATCCCAACAACAGTTTTGAGTGAGTTCATATCACGGTTGAGTGTCACTGTGATGACAGCATGAAGAATGTTGAGTGGACACTAAATTATTTTGTGGCCTGTCTTCACTTTTTCTTGCCTTAGTGGTTTTGACTACAGCCCTGCAGTCAAGCAGGAGCCTCTGATAAGCTTGAAGCTTTTCCGAGGCTGCTCAAACAGATCCACTGCAAGTTGCCAGGAGTACTGGAGAAGGAGTTACGCTGTGCATAGAAAATATTGTGATCTTAAGAAACTGCATCTACAATTGCATCACCAAATACATCACAGTCATATTGTTGTTGTGGCATTAACCCTGTCCTGCTCTGTGAATACTTGCGAGTGTGGAAAGTCTTGCTGCAAAGCTGCCAAGTTGGCAGCAATGACTGGAGGCTCTTCCTGACCACAGCTACGTAAAAACTGACATATTGCATTTTTAATTACACATCAAATGACTTTGCAATGTTTACTGCAGATTAATCAATCAAAAGGTAGTTCTGCCTTGTGAAGATTCTCCTCCGACTGTATGACCTGCAGAAAACTGGCTGAATCCTTCTAAACTGTGCAGCATTCTGATGGTGGCTTTGATTAGACTTAATTAACTCATGCTGCAATGTGCAGAGCTCAGTGAGAGGCTGTGGGCATAAAGGAACACTATAATAATTAATCATCATTTATTTTATCATGTAATTAGCTTGCTGTTTGACAACTGATGGAGTAAGAGGGAGCTTCTTTGTGCAGTCGGCTGTAGTACGCTGGCCTATTTACTACATGAAGATACACTGTTCACACTAGTGCTGACTTAATGAGGCAGACACAGCATTATATTTCATTCAGTTTGTTAAATAGACTCTATGCTGCTAATGCTGCTTGTCCCTCTATAATTATTGCCAACACACTTCATCTCTGTCCAGATGCTATTTGCGAATGCAAGTGCGTGCATATGCTCTGCAGTCTATCCCGCTGTGTGTATATGCGTGTGTGCACACTCACAGGTCACAGTTGTATAGTAATCATTGGTAAACATTTCTCCCAGGTAATCCCCTCTGCATATTGGAATCATATGATTATCTAGCAGCAGATTAATCCCTGAGCTGGAGCAGCAACAAAAGAAAATGAATGATTCCATTTTCGTCTTGCTGACAGAGTGCCTGCTTTAGCAAATTTGTGCTTCAGGTGGTTGTAGTTACTGTAAATTCAATGACTTATGCAGCAAAATTATCTCGTGGAAATCACTGTTTATTTAATCTGGTTTTGAATCTTGTGTTTGCAGGGAAATTCTGGTGGTTCAGAGGTTTAAAGCAGCCAGGAAAACCAGAAGCAGTGTTATTTCACAATAATCCCATTCATCAGAAAACATCACACTCATTAAAAGATTGTTGCTTTCATTATAGGTATTGCACTGCTTATTACCAAATGCACACAGCAGACTATAAACAATTCTATACTAAATCAGACACATATAACATCTCTTTCAAACAGTCCTCGAGACAGAATCAGATCAGATAAAGTGGAGGAGATGAGGATGCCTGAGATTAGAAAATATAAGTGGAGGCATTCTATAATTACTGTGCTCAATCTGCTCCACTTTCCTACATAGAAAATGTAGTGAACGTTGCCCTTTAGTTACACTATGGGATGTTAGCATGAGGAGTGTTTTCAGATAGGAAATGAAATATTTCTTGTTACATGTCAATTTGATGAAGTATCAAAGTGAAATTATGTTTTCTTACAACCTGGTATTCTTTTCATTGACCATTGGATCTATTATGAGTTATGATAAAACAGCAAAGTAATTGTTGAGATCTTGGAACGCATTGAAATGAGGTCTAGTGGAGTGAGAAACACAAGCAGTCGGGCAGCCACGCTCGTTCTGATTATTTTTACCATCTTATTCGGAAGTCAGATTGAAAAGAAATGTTATTACAATCCCACATTGGAACATTCAACATCTGTAAACTGTAATGGGTGTTTGCAATGGACAGTGTGAGTAAATAATCTTTAATAATCTGTCATTTTATTTTTATTTTTTATTATTTCACCAAAGTTTCAATAAATTTCTAGTTTCCCTTTAACTGTTCCTTGTCAAGGCACCTACAGTACAGTATATCTTGTGTTGGATGTTCAATTATTGAAAGATAACAAATTAGTATACAGCGTTCAATATGAAAATCAAATAAGAGACATCAGAGCATTTTCATGGATAATTGTTTATTCCATTAAAAATTTGGCTGGTATTTAAAAAATCTAAAAAAAACAAACAAACAACAAGAATCCCTTAATTTCTTCAGTTCTCCGATGAATGAATGAAGCAAGTAGTTAAAAACTTGTGATCCGCACCATATGGCAGCAAAACAGCATCATCTTCAATGTCGAACCTGAAAGGATAAAAAAAAGTTCAGATATCACATCAAACATGTAAGTTGTAAGATCTGCTGTAGATGTTCTTGCAATAAAGACGCTGGTTTTGATTGGGTTCATGGATCTATGCTAAAGAAGCAGCTACTTGTGAAAAGTAGGAGTTTATGAAGCCTTTAAATCTGCACTGCAGTGAATGATAGACATTCACATAGACATGCATTCATCTCTGTGACTGTGAGATCTAGGTTCTAGAAATTCCTGGAGGAACTGAGGTGACCTACACATCTGGTTGTGTGGAAGAAGACTGTTTACAGGGCTGTTCAAAGTAACCATGCTTTTATTCCCATTGATGCATTATGAATGCGATTGTCTCATGAGAAAGCTCACATGTTTCTTTCTCAGGGCCAAAAGGCTCCTGACTTGGCAGTGAAAACTGATTCAGTACATGTGTTTCTAGCTCACAGTCAGCAATTCATCCTCAGACGAACACATTGCACTTCTGAACACAAAACAAAGGTTTAGGTCATATCCATCAATACACTGTGCATATGTACTGTATATTTATTTATTACCAAGACAAATGTAAAAGATATTTTAACAATGAGCTTTGAGCTCAGAAAGTACTTTTCCTCCCACAGTCCAAAAAGCATGCAGGTTAGGTTCATTCTAAATTGCCCATAGGTGTGAATGTGAGTGTGAATGGTTGCCTGTCTTTATGTGTCGGCCCTGTGATTGACTAATGACCAGTCCAGGGTGTACCCGCCTCTCAGCTATGTTTGACTCCAGCCCCCCCCCGCGACCTTTAAGGATAAGAGGTATAGATAATGGATGGATGGACATCATCATACATCAATAAACCCCCTAAGAAGGATTCAATTTAACAGCATCTGAAACATCATCTGAAGAACCTACCTGTGTTCAAATTTTTATGAGGCAAGCCTATATGAGGCAAGATGCCGATCATAGTCATTTTACAAGTTGTCATTCTTCACACAGCTACGCCTGTCACATTTTGTGCCGTAGAAAAATGTGCACCATTATTCTAATTTCACCCCTATTGCCAGACAACAATGTTAGTATTGGATAATTCTGTAAGGTATTATTATGTATTAGGTTTTTAAAGGTTTAGCCTCCTATAATATCTGTGCTGTACCGTGGTGATGGTGAATGTAATTGATGCAAACTCTCCCCCTGGCATAAAAAAGAGATGTGCTACATGCTCATCGACCACCCAGACTTCTGCAGCCTTGTTTTTTTTCATACTGCATTGGAATAGGATTTAAATTGTGAGGTGCAGAATCATCCAATGCATAAGTATTTTTTAGAAATACTCGCTGCCATCTGGATGCATGGAAACTACAACTGGACACACAAAAGACAGAGACAGAGAATGCACAGAAAGTGGTCCCTTTGACTGGCCATTATGGCTAACTGATTATAAATCTTTTTCTTGGTCATCTTACTGGCTGTTACATTCATCCAGGTGCATGTGTTTATATGCATGAGGCTGACTTTCACTGCAGTTATTCTGTCTTACAAGGAAAGTGCAATGGCTGATTTTCCCACTGACTATTTTGAGGACGACTGTGAGTCATTTCTTTTTGATGGACACCTGTATTTATTTTAACTATACATAAGCGACGAATTGATGAGCAATGAATCAAATTGAAGGGGAAAGACAAAGTTCGTGTTGTTGCTGTGGTCACTGCTCTCCACAGGCGAGTGAGGAGGGAAACTTTGGCTGTTAAGAGTGGGACCTGCTGATGCCAGACCATGAAACTCTAGATGTGTCCAAGATCATAGTGATTGAAGCTGTGTAACTGCAACATGTGACTTTGCGGCTCTGAGCCACATCACCAAACTGCAGACACACGCTGGACTAAATGGTCAGGCCTGCATCCGGTAAGAAAAAAGCGAGTACAACACGTAAAGACTTTTTATATGAAGGTTTGTTATAATGGCTCTTGCAGGTGGTGCGTCAGTTAGGTCATTTTGTTCTGTACAGTGGAGGTGGTTACACTAATATGACCCAGAGAGACACAATAGCTTAATTTATGGTAGTTACACAAGGTTGAAATATACTGGAATGTTCCGTTAAAGAGGGTGAGGACCTTGGACATTTTGGCAATACTGGAGGGTGAGGCTGAGAAGAACACATTGGCTATTTGGCAGAAAATGGATAAATGGACAGGTTGTCTACTACTAATATTTATATTCCTAGTTCCAAACTACATACCCAAGTCCTGTTAACGACCAAAGATGCCCCTTCCTCATTACGTAACAGTATTCTTCCAGTAATCAATCTCAGTCACATCTGCTACTTTCAGCGCAGCAGTTTCCCGAACATAGTTGAGCATTTACAATGTATTCCAAAAAGATAGATGTGCTACTCTGGAAATTTGCCATTAGTACTGAATGAGAAGCCTGTAGCCCATAGAACAAAACAACGGAAGACAGGACTAAAGCATTCTATCAGCGAAAAACATCTTTGGCATGAATCATCAAGCAGTTAGATTAATTTGTTTTTTCCTGCAAATGCAATGAAAAAGTTTAGTTGGATTATTTTTCATCCAACCAAAAGAAGCTCTACATGTGTTATTATGGTTTTGCTTACCCAGCTATGAGCAGATCTGTATTAATCAAAGTATGGTGTTTCCATGGGCTCCATCTTATTTGCGTTACTGCCTTAATCGCATTATGACTGGATTACTGGTGTGCATTTAAACATAGCCATTGATGTTCCCTGGATGAGAGAGCTATGTTCCCCCACCAGGAGAGGATTACATAAAGGGTTCCTGACGAGAAACAGCAAAAGTTGCACATTGGAGCACGGTGGAACAAAGTGAGGCTGCGTGGCTTGGTGGTGGGTGAACAGATGCATTTAACTTCAACACTAACAGGTTCCATTCCAAGCTCCATGGGGAAGGACGCCAGCTACGGTTATTTTGTAATACCCATGAGCAAAACCCCTCCCTGACCACACCATGTGAATTGCTTATACCTGACCTTCTCATAAGGTGAATGCTGTGTATTTGTTTTACTGTCATGTGATTCAATTTATGGTGGAGAGGAGATGTTTGATGATTCACAGAGACGTATAGTCCAGCCCACTCGCACATGACACTGAGGAGTTTGCACATACTGGTGTTCAAAAGGAATATGAAGTGTTTCATCTGCCGATCAATTGCATTCTCATACTTGTGTGAGCAAGGGCAGGAGCCACTTAAGTGAAGCATTCATGCATTATGAATAAAAGCTTGTTCTGTCTTGACTTTCTTAAATTCTAAGTGTTCAAATGTTTTTTTTCCTGAGCTGTGATAGAACAGCGCTTGCAGCCAGGTAGTAATCCATGCAGCCACTTTACGGTTCCTCAGTAGGTCTGTTAACGTGATGCGAAACAGCCAGGTGGCAAGTTGACAGTCTGTAAAACAGCCAGGAAGAAGGTTGTGTCCGTGTCTGAACCACGTTACACATACATTGTGTGTTTGTTGTGTCTGTCTTAAATGTCTACAGCCATGTCACTGCTGAAGCGTATGATTAATTTCTCTGTTCTGGCTTTCCATTTAGCCTTCCTGACGTATTACCAGAAAGTTATCCTGCCACCAAAATAAAGTTTCAACAACTTCTTACTTGAAATTGTTTTAATATTCAAGTAATCCTTCAAAGCAAAAATACCACAATGGAGTTCAGAAAGGATAACAGGATAAAAGCTCTATTATCTCTGGCCAAGTCTGTTAAGGCAGTCTATCCATTAGAATACACTCTTTAACAATAGATACATCATTTTGTTCCTTTGCCAGCCGAAACGAGGAGGAAGAAGATGTTTCACTCTTTTGGATTTATTCTGGTATTTCAGCGAGGACTGTGAGATTTTAGAAAATGACCCAAATCCCTTTTGGAAAGTGATCCAAATCCAATTTTTAAAGATCCAAATAATGGATGAAATCTTGTTTTCACATGCAGCATTACACATTTATACAACGTGACGTGACCGCAGTCTGAAAGGCAGAGGATACCAGCCTTTCATCATGGTTTGACATTATGGCTTTCCTGTGGAGGACTCTAACTGCTCTTGGGCATGCCAGCTCCAATCCGCAGCAGGGGGGGGTCATACTGTTGTCAGGGACAGATAACCTCCCATTTGTACCCTCGGCCTTTCACCCTCAGCCCTCAGGCTACTGACAGAGAGGTTACATCCACCAAACACACGTGCATGTCTAAAAAGGACATCTCGACTCCAAAACACTGTAATTCTTCAGTGTAACAATAGTGCAGAAAATTCAGAGTTGTGTGAGAGGCGACACACAGAGCTGAAGCCATACGGTAGCTTATGTGCTTCCCGGCCCTGCTGGTTGTTGGACACTTAATGAGCTCAAAGCGACTGTGAAATTTCAAACACAAGCTGGCACTGCTCTGACAACACTTACTCACACACACTTCCTAAAAATGAACTTCTGAGAGAAATGACCATTTTCCCTGCTCAGCTACACTGCCTGGCACACATACAGTGACACAGCCACACACAAATACATTAGCCAGCGAGGGCGGAGGACACTAAAAAAGATGTTTTTATGACTTCCACAGTACCAAAAACTTACAATTAATCTCTTGCAGAAACAAGCATTAAGTCCATGAATAGTACGTAATAATACACCTCTGAGGAAGAACAAAGTGTTGGGTGGAGCTCTGCTAGTTGCATTAACAGCAGCCCTGTTTGAGGTCTAGCTAAACACCGGCCATATGGAGGTGAAGAAAATCTGCTGACTTCACACACACACACACACACACACTTACTTTTTCCAAGTACATTTATGTCTGAATAAATGTTTTGATCCCTGTCTCGTCTACAGGAAGCCAATCCCATTAAAGCCTCAGGAATAACACACCACTGCTGAAGATTTTGATAAGCTTATACTGCATTCCATTTCAAGTGGGAAAGTCAAGTATCCCAGCAGATGGGATGTATCTCGGGCATGTAGAATGGGAAGTAATGAGCTTCACCAAAGTGTATAGCCTGTGGCATCGGCAGTAATAACATTTTGTTTAGAAGCATTAGCATTAGCAAACTTTTGATGTATACAGTATACTAGAAAAAAATCTTGCAGTGCTATATTTGCAACTAAGATGGTATGTTTAATTGCTTACATGCACCTGTAAGAGCAGCATAATCAATTATTTTTTGTGTATTAAGTATTTTTGTTCTAATTTTATCTTTCCTACATTAAAGTCCTGCCAATTACAACAAAAGGCCCGATCCTTGGAGGAGCAATGTGGAAGGAATTTAGCTGATTGTTTCATCAAATTCCAACTGTGAAAGAGAATCACTCCTGGATTCCCACCTGGGAAAACTACCAACCTGCCTGGAGCTTCATACTGGTTTCTGATGGAGTGGACACCAGTTTCCATACTTGAGCAGGGTGCAAAATAGAGCCCAGCTGACACATTGCCTGGATGGGTATATTGGCCAATTGTAGCTTATCACAAATATATTGTCATATTGTCACCATAGTTGTCAGTAAATCATTTATAAGCAACTGGAGTGCAGCAATGCCAAAAACATGTTTGAGACAATTTGAAAAAACAGTGTCTCCATTACAATTTGTCAGCCAGAGAGCACAGACAAATATACACTATCAAATGTCATTACTCTTATGTACCATAACGTTATTTCAAAACATTGGTATTGGGCTCAAAAAATTCAGCTTCAGGCAGGCAATGATGCAAAACGCTTGCAACAGAGTGCACTCAAGTATTCTGTGTGTTTGGCGGTGTTACACTGTGGCTGTGCACAAACTAGCTCAGATAACACAGCAACTTTTCACTGTGTTTGAAAACCACCCTCTTCACCCACGACTGCAGACCTGTACATGGATCCAACTCCATCATCAAGTTTGCGGACGACACAACGGTGATCGGCCTCATCAGCAACAACGATGAGACAGCCTACAGGGAGGAGGTACAGCATCTGGCTGCTTGGTGTGCTGACAATAAGCTGCTCCTTAACACCAGCAAGACTATGGAGCTTATCATTGACTTCAGGAGGGAGAGCGGAAACACGCACAACCCCATTCACATCAACGGGATGGCTGTGGAACGTGTCTCCAGCTTCAAGTTCCTGGGGACTCACATCTCTGAGAACCTCTCCTGGTCCACTAACACCTCCAACCTGGTCAAGAAGGCTCACCAAGGCCTCTTCTTCCTGAGGACACTGAAGAGACACCACCTGTCCTCAAGCGTACTGGTGAACTTCTACCGCTGTGCGATCAAGAGCATCCTGACCAGCTGTGTCACTGTCTGGTATGGGAACTGCTCTGCCGCAGACCGTAAGATGCTACAGCGGGTGGTGAAAACTGCCCAACGTATCACAAGGACTCCTCTTCCAGCCATTGAGGACATCCAGAGGAAACGCTGTCTGCGTCGAGCTCGCAGCATGCTCAAGGACTCCTCCCACCCTGCCCATAAACTGTTTGTCCTCTTACCCTCCGGCAGGCGCTTCAGGAGCCTCCGAACCAGGACCACCAGACTGAGGAACAGCTTTTTCCCCAGAGCTGTCTCCCTACTGAACTCTGCCCCCCACTGACCCCCCTGCCCCGACACATCACCATACTGTCCTCTGTAAATATAGTATTTAAATCTAGGTAATATGTATATCACCTCAATCTGTATACACCTGTATTATATGTACATTCCACTCTCAGTCTAATCCGTATATTATATTTATATTTATACCGTAGTTACTAGCACACATGTTCATAGCACTACTCTGTACATAGCACCTGTAATTCTGTATATTCTGTACATACCTTATATATATTTCTGCACTTTTTCTACAAATTGCACTTCTGGTTAGATGCCAAACTGCATTTCATTGCCTTGTACTGTACAGGTGTAATGACAATAAAGTTGAATCTAAAAAAAAAAAAAAAAAAAATCTAAATAGACTTGAAGCTGGAGCGAGCGATTCTTTAGTGCGAGAGGGTAGAACATAGACTCAAAAACAAGCACGGAACAAGCAAGGAAACTAGTGCAAACGGTATCCTGATGTGTATGTCCGCGTCAAACAGAGTAACGACGTCATTCTCAAAATCGCTTCCATGTTTTCAGAATGAATTTGAGTGAAGTGAAGAACTAAGGTGCCCTATGGAGTTTTTGACACTTAGTTTTTTACGTAGCCACAGAAATAGATTTTGGCGTGCTACTGGGTACTGTAGCAAAATTTGGTAGTGTAGTTCTAATAGAACTAAGCTTTATTTCATTCGACATCAGTGGTTGATGTACAGCTCCCTGGTGCTCACACTGGTCCTAATTCAATGGAGCTAACAATTTTAAACCTGATTGAAACTTGTGGAATGTCAAAAACCATCAACTCAGGCATATAGCTAACACATATGTAGGAAAAGGAGGGCCATTAGTGTGCCTAAGTGGTACATTAGTATAGTAGATTGTATGTAATGGCACCCAGCCAGCAGCGGAAAGCTATTGGTTCGTGTGCTTCTACAAAAGGCTTGTACAAAGGGTCAGCAATTATAATCCACCTGCCATTCAGTTAAGGTTGACATTCAAGCTCAGCAAAGATTATCTAAAAACAGAAAAGGAAAAAACTTCTATAGCGGAAATGAATTCAGATCTTGTCTGCTGTCTTGAAAAAACACAGGAAATGAACTGGGCAGTGTAGTATTCAGAAGAATTAATGAATTTGAATCCGCTGGAATGATTCCATCCGGAGTGACTTCTGCGGCTGTGTTGCTCTCTGGACAGCAGTCAGCCTTTGCTAAAGCCATATTATGGCATCGCTTTGTGCTGGCTGAGATAGAGCCACTCAACAAGTCATCAGTTATAGCCTTTTGTGTGGAAGGCACGAGCAGAACAACGGGAGCAAAGTCACTGGGTACGGCTCAAAGGACCTGCTTATAAACAGTCAAATGGAAGCATCCAAAATGATACTTATTGCTGAAAAAGCGAACAGACAGCAAAACATTTACAGCAATTTGAATATTTAAAAAAGAAAAAGTCCATTTTTATCAACAAATGTAACTTTGACTCGACGTCCTTAACCTCTGCTGGCAGTGCTCACAGAGAGTCAATTAGTAAAAATGGGGTTGGCTACCTGAATCTGCATCGCATCCCAGCTGTGATGTGACTGCTGGACCTGATCGCGGCCACTTTAGTTAATGCTTCAAATTCCACCACAATTGCCCACAGTGAGTTTCAGCAGCGTCCTAGAGACGGTACTTCAATCTGCCTCATATATTTTTGACCAAAGCCACGAGCAGGTGAGCCGGGCAGGAAGTTGGTTCAAAATAAAACACCCCGGGCAGACTTTCAATCCTTTATCCCATCATTACATCAATATTATTTTATAATCAGTGGCACCGGGCCAGACGCCAATCAGTCAGATTGACGATGACGATGATGATGATCTTGGAGGTGGAAAAACCAGCTACAGCACAACAGAGTGCAGTAACTGAATTTCCACTAGGGAGAGGGGGACAGGACCTCATCACTTTTCAAAATCCAGTTCCACTAATTTTAAAGTTTCAGTTTGTACATAGTGCCCTCCGACTGTCCATCTGCCAAAAGCCAGATTCAGTCACCCCATGCCACCCTTTGGGTTGAATGCCAAGAATTTCTCATTTGAGCACAACCCATCTTGTTGTCAGTGTTTCTGGGGCTTGAAGCAAAATTTGATCTGCGTTTGCCTTTTGTTCAATGTTTCATAATCTAAGACTTTTTAATTTTACCTTCATACAACCAATTTTGTTTTAAGTTACTATTTAAGTTACAGAGCTGGCCCCAAAAAGCTTGGGCCAGCCTGTAGCACACACACACACACATGCGCAAAGCAACTCAGCCCATAGTGCTAAAAATATGTATCTCATTAGCAACATCCTGAGGCCTGCAGTGACAATGGATAATATGATTCACTCAGCAGCCAGTCAGCTAGTTTTGATAACAGACCTGCCTCAACACACATGTTAACAGGCAAGAGGGGTGCAGGTATGTCTGTGGATTTGTGTGTATGTGTGTGTCTGTGTGTATTTCCTGAAAAGCAGTCTGGATTTGGTTGCAGGAAAATAATATTTGGTCACACACTGAACAGGCTGTCCTCAACCTGATCCAGGTACACCTAACAAGGTTAGTGTGAGCATGAAAACATGTGGCGAGACACAGATGAATGCACTCTGTCACACAAGAATGCCCCCCCCCCCCCCCACACACACACACACACACACACACACACACACACATAGATACAGGTACTGCCCCTCATGTCATGACAGGCACCGCTACATACACGTGGGTATATTGTTTTCTGCAATGTATACACGTGTGTGTAGCGGTGCCTGTACACACATGCACACACAGACAACACAAAACACATGAGGTCTAGCCTCGGGCAAAAAGAAAACAAAAGGCCATATGTCACAAATTTAACCTGGTCTGTATTTTAAATGTATTAGAGGAATATTTCCTGCAAAGCTATCTGCATGTCAGATGATTAAATGTATTGTGTGACATACACATAATAAATGAATGAATGTTGACTTAATAGTACCTTAAGATTTGGATTTAAATAATAACTTCAACCCAATATGCCTTTAGTAATTTGATATTTATGTTCATGCCATATTGTGTAATAACATCCCCTGTCATTTTCAAGAGCCATCATTACTACAGCTCTGCCACTTAAGCGTAAAGATATTTTTTGGGCATTTGCTGAAATGACGGATGCTCTCATTTTTCTTGAGGGGACAGTTCCTTTTTCTTTTAAGCTTTTTGTGTGGTTGTCTAGCTGTTTCTCCTAAAAATGAGATATCGATCTTGTTAAGATTACCTCAATAAATAATGTTACCTGATATGATAAAAGACAAATTTTTTGTATATGGGGTTAGTCTGCAAAAATAGCAGATTGATGCATTGGAATGCATGATACATAAGTAGGATTTTTACCGTTTGAAACGCAGCAGGGAACTTAGTTTTGACACTTGCTGACTACAGTGGAAGATCAGAGGCAGCAAGGTGATCTGAGAATGACTGACAGGCCAACATGCTCTTGTTTCCGCTGTCTCTCTCTAAACCCTCTGTCACTGCGATGAAATGATGAAATCTCTCAAGAGTTACATTAAAAAGGAGGAAGGGGAGAAATGACCTCATTAAAGCTGGTGGTAGCATCACCAACTGCATGGAGCGTGATTCTTGGCGAGCCCTGCAGTCACACTGTATGATCCCTGCGCAACCCAGAGATTACAGCAGCTGAAAATG
Organism: Pempheris klunzingeri; assembly: GCF_042242105.1. NCBI lineage: Eukaryota > Metazoa > Chordata > Actinopteri > Acropomatiformes > Pempheridae > Pempheris > Pempheris klunzingeri. The sequence goes on along the minus strand of NC_092012.1, from coordinate 29,748,376 downwards.
TAAGCGTGATGAAATTGAAACACACGCTGCAAATGATGAAACTTATTTGACATTAGTAGTGGTGGTGGTGGGGGGTGGGGTGGTGCATGAGTGTTGGTGGGTGTTGTTGGTGGTGGGGGGGGGTTTCAAAATACCTTCACTGTGTCAGTGTTGCTGTCAAGATGCTGAGTAGGGAGAAGAACAATGCGAGAAGATCAAAAACAATACAAGGAATCAAAAGAACTGTAGAGAAGAGGAGATTGTAGCATTGAAAGAAGTGAGGTATTCAACAACGGAGATAAAAGAAACTACATTAATGTGGCTAAAATTGGTACTGATCTAAATTCTATTTAATCTATAAAAAGCCTACATCCAAATAAGTTACATTTATATCTGTGTGTACTGTCAGTTAGAGCATGATAAGGCCTTTTTGTTGCATTTTAGTCATTTTGGCCCATCACAGTCCAGCCCCCATTAAAGACAACAAACACAGACATAATCACAGTTAGTCAGGAATGGATAGAAAAGCCTCGGAGGATTGAGAGACTGCACTGGTTTTTGTTCCAAGCAAAGGTGACTGCTCTGATCAGCGGAGCATAAAACAGAGAAGAGGAAGTACTCACTGACATCAACACAATTTCCAAACCTTAGGATATATGTTCATTGCCACCGTGCACTTTTGATATAGGAAGTTGCGTCTCCTTCATATACTCGATGCCACCATACGGTGTTGATATACAATGTAGTGCAGTCCTTTATGTAGCAAGGCAGGAGGGAAGATTTCTGGACACAGTTCTGGTTTGCATTCTGTCAGGCCTGCAATTAATGTCCATCTTTTATGAAACCACAATCTCTCCCTAACCTGAGTCATACTGTAAATGGAACATGCAGGGACTGTGAAAAGAGAAAACTGAAATGTAAACTAGGGCTCTGAGAATCGACCAGCACTGACTTTCACATCTGGTGATAAGATAAGTGATAATAGATAAGTGGCACAGCTGACTGAGATATAGCACAGCTAAATGCATTTCTAATCGTAATGTTTGCATCTGTTGAATATTTGTTATGTGGCAGTAAAGTGATGTTTGTTGTAATGTTTAAATCAAATAGTGGTTGATGTTTGGCCAACCACATCTTGCTGTTGAAGCCGATCTTTACCTTCGAGTGGCAAGTTCGACCCTAAACCTACTCAACGACACACCTTGTACATCACCAACATCAGTCAATTTCCATTAGCTGAAACGGCTGATAGGGTAATGAAGGAGAAGGGGTTGTTTCTGTCATATTTCTGTCCAAGTTCTGAAAGTAAAAGTCCAGTACATTTTCTCTATATGAAGTCACAGTCACTGAAGAGTTGCAGATCTTCAATGCTTGGCCTTTAGGGCATAAAATCATCTGTAGCATACAAAAGATGAACTGGCTGTTTGATCAAAATCAAAGGCACAAGCCCCTGGATGTAAAAACAGAAGGAGATAATACTTTGAATGCTGGAGACACAATATTTGAAACACCAGGTGTACTCAGCTATTCCTCTCCTCTCTCGGGTTACTGAGAAAGGTGGTTTCTTGTTACAGTTGAAAGCTGCGAGAATAGCTAAATAAATGGAACTTGCATTTAGAATATTTACAAGTTAAGAACTATGACTCAACTCAACAGACTGTGAGTCAAACCTTGGACTCCCAAGGCTGCATTTGTGTGAGAAACAGAGAGCTTCAAATTCAGTTGAGTATGTAAGCTAAAGGCTATGCTTTAAAAAGAAAAAACAACAAAACATTTAAACCTCTATATTTGCCACAGATTAGATTCACACCTTTAACCAGATTTGCCTCCGTAGTGGCTGAAATTATGAAAAGAAAACTTTGTGGGGGAAACGACTTCCAGCGCCCCGCATCATTTCACAACTCCATTGATATTTGTATAAATGCAGGACCACAATCAGCCATTGGCTCTTCTTGTTGATGTAACACGTGATGAGAAACATCAGCTGACCACCACAGCATTCACTACAGGTCTCATGTACCATCATGTCTCGCTAGTTGTCCATTTCTCATATGTTATGGTTCCCTAAAGTATATACCCTGATCAGTTATGTAGCAGAGGTGTTACTGTTTAGTAGTCCAGGTGTATGATTTCAATAGACAACTGCCAGCCAATCAGAAACGACAGTTCTCTCTTGATGTAACTAATTCATGATCTCTATCAGCAGCCAGTAGGAATTGAAACACTGACAGAGCTTCATATTCATTGTTCATGACTATTTTCATCCAACAAAACCAGAGCCTGCATATTTAGGGCAGATATTCCATAACAATCTATGATGATAGGACCTTTCTGAGTGGGAATTGGCTGCACTGCCTGCTGCCTCAGAGATGTTGTGATTATCAGTCCTGGCTGACAGAGCACACAGCCTGCAGGTTCCCACTGATGTGTTAAATAAATATATAAGCCACATGTTTTAATTACTTCTTCCAATTAAGAGTTTTCTCCCGGTGAGGAGCAGCAGCCATGCTGAGAGGAAGAGAGGAGGCAGAGCAAAGAGGGTCGAAGAGTTGACAGTCTCATGGGTTCAAAGAGAGAGACCTGCTGTGCCAAGACAGGCAGTCATATGGATATACAACCGCTGTGCTGCCTCGGTGTTAACTAGGACAGAGTCCCCAAACATGCTCCCCAACAACAAAACATTTCATCCAGGCTACAGCCTCACTTTGAAGAAACACACACACAAACAAGTCCTGAATTTAAAGATTGTGATTACATCATCAAACCTTGATGCTACTGATGTGCTGCATGTCGTTTCTTTTTTTCAACAAATAGAGATGTAACGTGTTTGCATTCTGCATTTGCTGCTCACACTGGTCGTTGCACATGTAATTACTCACAGAGCGGTATGTCATTAAAACACACTTGCCACAACCATCAGTAAGAACAAGTGTCACCAGATCAGAGCTGTTGCGTTGTTACCAAATTAAATGAACAGACTAACACCAGAGTGTTCTCTCAATACTCTGACTTTTCTGCCCCGTCCCCAAGCCCACTGGTTCCTACTGAAGATGGAAATGTTCAAAAACTCAAACATGAGGAAATACTCCATTCATCAAGGACTATTTTCAGTGTTTGGTACTGCTGAATACGTCCAGTCGCAGGACCCAAGTACGTGGGAGGGAGTCACAATAAACTCCAGTGTGTGTGTGTGTGTGTGTGTGTGTGTGTCCATGGTAATGAAGGAATATGTCACCCCAGTGTGGCTCAGTGATGCTTTTAATAATGTGTTGTGGTAATAGTTGTTATGGTAGTAATTGTTTTTTCACAGGATTTGTTCACTAACTCAAAATATAGAATATCACTTCCATAAAAACATTGTGGGCGTTTCTTCATCTTACTAGCATGATATTGACCGATATATTGAGTTTTATTTTAAATGCTACATATGCCATGTTAATATTTGGAATCCAAATCTAAACTTAGCCGTCCCTATGACGGCCAATTCTAAATGCTACCTAACTGCTTGTCAGAGTAAAAAGGGTAAAAAGACTCTTGAACAGTTTTTCATGGAATAACAAAACACAAACCTTAGAAAAATACAGCCATGTCACAGAATCGGCTCAAAAAGTTGCTTTAAAAACAATCCACTGTAATAGGCTCAACATAGACACCTAATGTAGTATTGTTTGAAATCAAATGCTAAATAATAAAACAGGGCAGCATCAGCTACATAATATATATTGCATCAGGCACATTCATAAAATACTTTTTTCAACTGTTGATGGAAAAAGAAAATGGAGAACAGTGACAGCTGTGCAGGTGCTGACAGGATGGGAAATTGACTGACAGATGTTAGTGTAACTCAGCATGCACGTGTGGCACAAGTTGTCGTCCAAACTGCTGCCAAGCGTCCTGCCCTGTCCTCTGTCACAATGAGCCCAGCCACTGGAATGACAAACTCCCATTTCACTGACCTGGCAACCCTTGGAATCTGCCAGAGCTGCATGTCCATTTTAATCCTGACACAATACACCGTGAACATTTCCCAAGCCAGCCCCTTTCCCAACCCTGTCTGCCTGTCACACAGTGAGGTCAGCGCCTCGCTACTTAATACTTATCAACTCCAGTTTTTAGAAAATATTTCCTCATCTATTCACTTCAGTTCAGTTTGCTTCATTGGAATGAAACCTCGTCTTTACAAACTGATCTTAGAACAAAGCATTGCCTGGTGTAAAAATTAAGATAAGCTCAAGCTAATTTGGGGGAAATATGTCAAATATAATGCACCAGACATGTAGGCAATTTCAATTAGTGGAATGGTGCAGACATTTTTAAAATGCAGACATGTTGGTGGTCGTGTAGCCTCCACGGTTTTAATAAACTATGTTGTATTGATCTCTGTTACACTAATCTGTTATACTAATCAGACAGATAATCAATCCTTGCTTTTAGGCCTGGTCTTTTGACAAAGCTGCTCATGTCACTTTGTCAGGTATAATTAAGACATGCACTGCTTAAAGGTATTTTTTCCTTTGTCAGCAAATGCCCTGAAAAGACCCAAACCATCCATGAATTAGTCCGTCTCTCAGTAGTTTATGACATCCCTACCCTGCCTGTTGCACTCAGCCCCAAGGCCAGTGCTTCCTAATGAGGATATCTTTAAATCACATATCTTACATCATACCTACGGCTTCATTTTTAAAAAGGCTCAGTCATTTTCCAAAAACGGCTGGACACTGCAGTTTTTACCATACGTTACCCAGCTGGAGCAAACAGTGCATTTGTTGTTGACCTTTTTCAGCGACGGATTAATCCACATTTGATGCTCTACTGAGTTCTTTCCGGCAGCAGGATGGATCACGTGGAACTGAATCAAAATAAACTGCAGTGTGTGTGTGTGTGTGTGTGTGTGTGTGTTCATGGTAATGAAGGAACATGTCACCCGGTCCAACAGTGTGGCTCAATGATGTGCTTTTAAAACTTGGTCAATACAAGAGCTCCATGGAGCAGAGGAATAAGATGTGTCTTTGGATTCACAGTCAATACTTAATGGTTGGATCCTTTTCATAGAATTTGTTGATAGTAAGAGAAAGAATCTCACATACTTATACTTTAAAGACCATATCAGATATTTAAATCGAAGGTATGTGTAGACATAGAGAAGTGCCTTATACTAAAGTATGTAAAGCTAACTTGCCTACTCTATCCATGAATGCACAAGGGCACAGAATCGCTTGAAGCCGCTGTAGGGGGGTGGAGGTGAGGATTAAGATAACGAGGTTGGGTGGGGGGACAGAGATTTTCCTGTTCTGCTTTAAAAATGATGGGAATGCTCTTGGTTTAACCTACCAAATGACAGCAGCCAGGATAAACGGGGTCCCCGTGAGTTATTTATCCATCTTTATTTTTACACATCGACACACTTTTTTTTCCAGGCTAGCAATCTGTGCAATTTAATGCATCAGTATGCTTCCAACCTGCACCCAGCAGGCCACATGTAACCCCCAGACTAATCAAACGCAGCTTGAAATCAGACTGAAACCTTGAATTAACCGGGCGATGCAGCAGTCACGCCAACATGCTTGCTTCATGCAAAACTGAGCCTAGAGCTGTGCACCTCCGCAAGACCTGAATCAGTGCCTTCTCACAGCATTTCACTGCCTTGGGAGGATGCAAAAAAGCTGCAAAAATGTACTTCATTGTGACTGAGAAGGGGGTGTGTGGAGGGAGTGTGGAAGGAAGAGAGGAAACTGCTGATCCTTGTGGAGGTGTCGCTGGCCTAAACCAACAAAACATTTAACAAACCGACTACCTATTTATTTCATTCCTCTCACGGCCTACATGCACAGCAACAACAATCCTTCTTTCATGCTTGACGAGAAGCGCCACTAAAGAGCTAAAAAATCTCAATTTCCTGATAGATGACTCCTGACACAGCAGGGAGCCGCTCTGATAACTTCCCTGGAAACATCAAGCATGGTTTTTAATAAGATCACCTCATCTCAATGCGTCAAGTTTCTATGGGGGCCTTGCCAAATGGTCCAACATTTGTAAGTCAGATGAGAAGGAAGGTTTTTGAAAAAAAAAAGCCTCACACACAGACACACGCAGAAACACACACACACTTGAACAGTCAGCAATGCCAAACCACGTTATATTAGCAAGTCCAATGTGTGAAGGTGCAGTATGAAATGGCTGGTTCGTTGAGCTAGCCTGTCATGAGCAGAAAATGGAACATTCCCTTCTCCTCTATTAATCTGGCTAAATCTCCTCAGCTTGACAGGTTTGTTGATCTTTAAACCTGTAATGTGGTTGCCCGGGTGCATCGCATATCCTTAATGTATGTCACATCCTGAAGCCTGCATACAAAACCACAGCAGAGCTGCTATCCAAGCTACAGGTACACATCAGTGCTGTTTGACAGGATAGGGACATTAATCCATGAGGCCAAGTACATTTGCACATGCAGACATGCCTGTGATTTGCAGCTACAATATTAATCCCTAGAAATTTGAATCCCTAGAAATAGATACAAAGCTGCAAAACATTCTTCTGCTCCACCTTTCTTGATCTGTTATAACAACCCCTCTTGTTCAGTGTCTTCTAACACTCTAGCTTTAATGCCTATGTAGGGAGTGATCCTTGGAAGCATGATCATTTAATCTTATTTAGTCCTCAGAGGAGATGGTGTATTAGTGTGTAATGGCTTAAATTAGGCAACGTTCACTAGCCTTAAACACAGGGTGAAGCCGGACTTTAATCTGATGAGCTTTAGTCGGTTGTTAGGAACAACAGAGCACTGCTGGATGTCATTAAACAGAGCTAACCTGTTCCACAAGGTTCACTATGGGCGCTTTAACAATTACAAAAATCTGCTTAAAGCATTACAGAGGTACAGGAGGGCAGTATTTCGGTAATAAAATGTGCACCCTGAAGAAACAGACTTCTTGGGGCCTCAGCCTCCTGCAACTATCTCTATTATCGAGCCTATTATTTAGGCGGTCAGCCAATAACATGTCTCATCAAACTGTCAATCATTATGAGGAAATTCACAGCAATCAGTTGGTAACATGTACAAACAGCACGACCTGTCAGGTGCTGTGAAGAGAGACAGAACAGTGATAGGTACATTATCACCATGAGCAGATATGTTTCTAAGCATGGCCACATTAAACTGTCATGGGCCCCCGGGCAAAGAAATTGAAAAAGAAATGGATGATTGATCTTCCCCAACCTCCCACCCTCTGTGCATAGCGAGGGTGCTCTACTGCCATTAAGTTCCCACTAAGTACAGTGCAAACATCAGGCTATAAATGGAAAAATATTTAATGTTCAAAGTATTATTGCTGGAATAATACTACCTGGCACCGGATTTTTTTTTATCTGTCAATTGGTTTGTGGTACTTTGATTAAACACAGCTGCAATACTGTATACACCATGTGAGCATGACATAAACTGAAATATAATGTTTAAAAAATGTATCTTGACAATATTTTTTCAGGGTTTCCAACCACAAGGCCAGGACCGTACACAGGACATACACTAGGTTTACAGTTACAGTTACACTTAAGTTACAATGTCTACCTAAACTAAATGACCCCTCCCCACCCCTCTAATGCATCCACATTACCCGTAATGCAGCTATGGAAAAATGTGTAGACACCCTTTCTTAACCTAAACAAACTTTTTGTTGTTTTAATAACTTCATATTGTTTCAAAGTACGTAGTCTTGTTATTTACAACATGTGGAAAGAAAGACTCCATTATGTAGTATGTTTGGGCTTAATCTGACTCCAGGAAAAGACAAAGGCTTAATATGTATTGTCTGAAGACACGGCACCCATAAAATGCAACCAGACATTCATCCACAGTCAGATGCAGCCCTGGATTGTGAAGAAAGGATAATCAGTGCACTTGCTCCATACTTCCTGTCTTGCTGTGAGTTTGTCATGACATGGGAGAAACCATGAAATGCTTTCAGGGACATGATGGCTGGAAAAATTCCAGTGTCAGCATTGTCTATTGCCCTTCACATGGGGAGACGGACCATAATAACTTTCCATTTTTGGAAGGTAACATAGTCATTCTGGCAGAGAGAGCACAGAATCTGCTGATGATTACGAAACAACAGGGGGGGGGGGGGGGGGGGGGGTCAACCACAAAAGGTCTTATTCTCATCAGAGGAGGATCTGCCTCTTCATCAGGGTCCTCCTCATCATTATCCTCAGTCTCAGACACATTCTCTTCTATTTCACTTTCACTGTCAAAGAACTGTGACAAAACCTCATTCGCAACAAACTTTTGTTCAGAAGTAATATTCAATTGCTGTGCTATTGCTATTATGTCTTTTGTGTTGTTTTATGCAGCTAAAACAGCCTGGGGTTAAACTGACATATCATCATGCTAATTTTATGTTTCTATGTTGTTCCCATTAAACTAGGAAAAGTCATTTAATATGAAAATAAAATTATGCCAATCATTTATTCAGAGATGTTAAACACTGAATGGAGTCAAATTGAGATAATATGAGGGTTAACTAAGTTAATTGCAATAATTACTGTTTCCAATTTCCTCATCACACAATGAATTCTATGGGTTTTACGTGCAGTTTTTTTTTCTGTCAACCAATAAAAAAACCCAAGTGGCATTTAAACTATTAAATATTTTAGTTTTCATCGCAGTGTTTCACCACCTTCATCACCACTTTGAAGTGTCTGTCTACAGCTCCTCAGAGGGGAAGTTTACAATGTCTATAAATTGATTTAATTCATATGGACAATGCCAAAATGCTTGAAATATTGAAATATGATTTTGGTGTGACTTTTGGCATCTTCCTTGAATGAAAAAAACAGTTTATCATGCAAAGATTAAAAGGGAATGACTCTCTCAGGTCTAATTTACTGATGCAGAACCCTCTGACTTGTGTGGTATTCAATGCCTGCTGCTCAATTCATAGGAGGGGACTGCTTCTTTACAAATGACTCTACTTGAGATGTTAGAGTATGAGATGAAAGTAGATACAGGATGCTATGCAGGAGGAAATGAGGCATGATTCAAGTTTATATTACTCTCACAGCTACAGTATCTACAACATGCACAGGGAGGGCTACTCTTATATTTCTGCACCAGTCCTAAAGTGAACCTTTGGGGGCTCATACAAAGGCTGCAGAAGACTGTATAGAGATATTTGTGATAATGTTGTGTAAATCTTTTTTCCTTCATCTTAGCTGCCCTAACAAAAACTTTAACTCGACCTTCACAACCACCCAAAATGTGAGTGCTATTGAGATTAAAGATATAATGTAGAGTACACTAAATCGCTGCTCGTCCCAAACCAATTTTATTAGTGCAGTCTTCATAAACTTCAGGTAAAGTCAGCTTGTGGAAAAGAAGGCCTCACCTTACTCAGTACAGAAAAACAGCCATGTCGGTTCTATGAGGCTATACTTAGTCACAGAGGTGCTTCAATAAATGAGCTCAAAATGTAAAAATATGCTTCAGGGTGTGTTCACAGTCATGTTTTAAAAAGTTTAGAAAGTTTAAAGAGCTAAGTCACGTGGACACACACTACCTGACTACTGCTGGAGGACCAGTCCATGATAGCACTGAGAAGACTGTGTTTGTTACATTCACCGGACTTCAACGGACTCATGAATGACCCTTTTGATTCACTACTGTGTTGAGCTAATTTTGGCTGCACTTTCTCCGCCATTGTTGCACCACTAGCCTTACGATAGGTGAGCTGGAGACAGCTACTGACACCAGAATTTATTCTTTTTCTGCCACAGCATTTGATTTATTGATTACTGTCGAGATGAAAACAGAATTTTTCGACACATATAAAAAACTGCTTCTAAAATACATTTCCTGCCTTAACTTTAACTGTGTGGGTAATAAACATATCCATTTCCCACATGAAGCAGAAGATGTCCTCGCCACCATAGTTATTTTGTTTAGCAGCATTCTCACTGTCACAATAGCATTAAATGAAACTAATCCAAAGAGCTCTACATTTAGTGAAAAGACGCTCTTACCTGCTCCATGCTCCTGCTTCAAGTAATGAGAAAAAAAAACGTAATATCTTGAGGTTGGATGCTTGTTTTGGGGCTTTATTTGCTGCATCAGGGTAGACAAGCCATTGAAAATTGAGTGAATGTCTTCAAAGCCACAGCATTCACTCGGTGACTTGCAGTGTTTATTTCTGAGACTGGAATGTGATCATGAAGGCAAAAGTGTCAAATGTAAAACCGCTGATCACATGAAAGGCTCTGACTGGGGCCAGACTGCATGTTGGCATGCATGTATGAGTCACTGTACGGCAGGTACTTCCCCTGTGTGTGTTCTGGATTAGAGATCTCTGCTGTCTCAAAGGCAGGCAGATAGCAGCCGCAGGGCTGAGGCAGGTGGCAGCGCGGAGGTGATTTTTATAGAAAACGCCACCCATAAAAGCAGCATGCCATTAGCTTTACAGCCATGTAGATCTGAGGAAGCACGAAAAACAAGAGATACTGTCGGCTTCCATCTGCGTGTGTGTGTGTGTCTGAGATACACAAACATGTTAAAACTCACAGTGCAGATGTTTGGAGGCAGGAGAAGCTACTTGTCTGTCACAGGGACAGTAAATCTGAACAATCAAGACAGGAATGACACGGTGGTGTGAGAAGGATCTTTAGAAAGAGACTTTTATCCTTTCCGCCTCACACTAAATCACTATAATCTCCCTGGCATGGTGCAACAATTATCCTTCCATTTAGCATTCCTCTGTGTGTGTCTGTTTGCGTCTGTGTGTGTGTGTGTGTGTGTGTGTGTGTGTGTTTTATTGGAGCGAGAAGCCAGGCTGGGCTGCAAACTGATAAATCAACAGAGAAGTGAGGAAAGCATTTATGGTCATTATTATTTATTTGGAAGGAGGCATTTACCATCGCGCACACACATGTACATGTGCACACACATCAGTGGCATGCTGGAGACTGAAGTTCACTGCCACGTGTCAGTGAACGCGGCACAGCAGCTCCGAACCAGATGTTTAACTTGAGCCCATAAAACATCTTGAAACCTACGGCTGCTCATCAGCTGCGCCCGTCATACATTATCACCGGTGTATAGTTAGACTTTATTACACACTGAAGAACTTTATACTTCACCATCTGAGAAAAATTATTTTACCACGCCTTTCCATTGGGTTACTCCCTAAAACGATTATTTGCATTGAGTAAATATTGCAGATCAGGAGTCAAAACAATGATAGGCACAATCTTTTATGGTTTTAATAAAAACGGAGCCAACAGCAGACTCCAGAGGAAGAATAAGAGCCGCTGTGGTTTACTATAGTGCTCTTCTAGAAGAACACATGTGAGCTCCTGACACTGAGACTGAGATTCTGACACTGTGAGCTGAAGTAAGACCTGCACTGTAGGGCTTCTAGCTGATATTTGCTATTCTTTATTCTGGCATTTTACAACTACGACACTGAGTAGTAACTCTTGTAGCTCAAATCAGATTTAACGAAAGGATTTGAAAGAGTTTGATGAGCAGATTCAAAACTAGATTTGGATTCGATAAAATTTCTAGTTTTAACACTGTATCCAGGCCCGTCATGCAGGACACAAGCACTGTGTTGGATTCCTACTGACACCAATGAGACCAAAGCCTGAATGCAGCTTCTGTTTGCCTCGCTGTGTGGTGAAGATGCACCAGGAAGCAAACAAAACGTACAACACCATGTCAGCAACATTTCACTTCTGGATGGGGTGGGCAAGTACAGCGCATAGCTTGTTCATTGTAAAATACGTCGATATTGCATAACAATTCATGTAATTTTGTGCCAAACACTTTATTTTGCTTATATTCCCCAAAGACAGTTCTCCACTTTTGGTACATTTCCTGTCCTATTATTGAATCACTTTTTGTTTGTTAGTTTTTTGGATAGTTTCCATTTAATTTCAAGCTGCCTACAACAAATTAGCGTTTATTTGCCTCCAGCTGCATCCCTTTCCCTTTATATACAATCATGCCACTTCATGTTTAGTCTAAACTTAATCTCAGACAGCAAAGAATTACTGGGAGCTGCAACCCTCAGTGAGCATTCAAAGCTGTGATGCCAGTAAACATTACACCTCTCTTAAGGAGTGCACAGCAACCATCTGTCAGGTTCAACCTGCAGCATGACCCAGTGTGCACTCACTGACTAGGCTGAGAGGTCCAACACACACAGAAGTCATACAGTCTATATGAGGTACAGAAGGATTTACCGTTGTTGTTGTTAAATTTAAGGGTTGACTTGCTTTGGCCTCACTGGGCTATTTAGCTAAGCTAGAGGCGTAACAGCCAAAGCAATGACAGTACAATCTAATTTGCTAAACACTAAAATTTCTCTGTGTCAAACAGAGCACTGCAGTGGTGGAATGAATCCAGAACTCAGGCATTGAGAAAAAAGCACAACAACTAACTGAACAATGAATGGAAACACAGCTGCTTTTACTTGTTTCCATGCTCACTTAATTTATGGCGGAGGCAATATGTCTTAGCTTGTTATGTGTTATGTTTTTGTCTTTAGAATAAATTAGGCTACTCAGCCAAACACATTTTTACATATCTTCTTATGGGATGGGCTATCATCATGCTTTAGGTCATGTAAACAGGAAGTATACTGTTGCAATGGGGATCTTGAAGTAGATTACATTTGTGAAATCTGCATCATGAAAAGTCATGTTGCATTAGCTGCTATACTGATTTACAGAAAAACAATCACTGGATTACTTTTGATGCTGAAGAGACGGCTTCTTGCATTCATTCCAGGAGATAATTCGACCTAAATGTCTTTATGCCTACATGTGTTGAGAAATTTACAACAAGGTTTGCCTCCTTTAACTTAACACTGCTAGATATGTAACAACCAAGTTGGATTGCAAAGCAGGCTACTGCACTGAGCCCCCGAAAAATACCAGGCTCAGTCAAAGTCAAAATTCACAGTCAAATTTTAGTATTTGATTAATTTCAAATTAGTTTGAGAATTTGCAGCACTGAAGGACAATATAAACAGAGGTTGGTAGTGTGTTTATCTGCAGCTATGACATCAGGTGTGACTAAACATACTAAACTATAATTTTTGTAAATATATCCAGACAGATATATATTTGATGTGCTTGCAGATTTGCACATTATTGAAAACTGGACTGTTGGCCTTGATGGAGGTCTCAGAGTGCCCTTCCAGTTGCAGTTCCTTCTGTTTCTTTAAATTGGTCCTGTCTTTTTGAAGGCCCTCCTGTCTATCATGCAAAACCAATGACTTGAAAGTCTTACATAACTCTACACATGCACCTTGATTTGTCATGGTTACTACAGTCTCCAGCTACACGGACGCAGCCGGGGATCATTTCTTCACAGCAGAAATAGTACAAGAGAAAGAATTAGGGGGTTTGTAGCGTTTCCACTCCTGTCGTGCCAATAATCTGCCTCCAGGACATGGAAACGTATCTCGTGGTCATTCTGGGGCTGTACGGTTGGGTACATTTGGTATTGCATTACGCTGAAGACATCAGGGGTCTAAAGTTGCTTCATAAACAACGTGAGAGACTGACAACCCCCTGAGAACACGAGAGGAAATGTGAGAAGGCCCCAGAAAAACTATGTTCTGAACCCCACTGAGAACACGTGCCAGAGTAAAAACACCCAGCATTTACACACACACACACACACACACACACACACACACACTAATCCTTAGTACCACATGCTCAGACACATGCCACTTACTACCGACAACATTATTTGTAATTTTGTATTCAGTATTAATCTATTTTATTATTTCCAATATTACTGTGTAGATTTCCCCTCTATCACCTAAAAACATCATCTTGACATCACATGGCTATTCTGAACAGTTCATTGTTCATTGTTAAACTAACTTAACCACACATTAATACAGTTTGATGTTCATCAAAGTAAAAGTGGAGTAAAACGGTGTTTTATTATGTGAGAGGTGTTCAACAGAAATGGTCACTCTCTCTTTTTTTCCTATTCGATATGATTTGTGTCATATAAGGAAATAGATGCCTTTTTAACATGGCCTACTTATGAAATACATCGAAAAGTCTCAGCGTTCATTGGTTATTCTGATATATTTTGAAAAATGACGATTGATGATTGAACTGAAAAACTTGTAGAATAAAGGATTTGGATATTTGAGAGACTTTCCTTCACTATTAAGGGGAAACCTGAAACTAAAATATCTGTATCAGTTCACTCATTACTTGCAATAGTGGTAGCCATGTGTTTAAAAAGGGGAGAGAAACTGCGAGAAAAAGACACTAATGTGTGTCATCATTAGTACCTTCTTTATGTTTTCCTCTTCTATCTCTCGCTCTGTCACCCACACAGACTTTCACAAATGGGTGCTAAAGTGCAGGAGAAGTCCATTAAGATAGTACAACCAATCTAACAGCCTCTTAAAACAGTTTGAAGGTCAGCATGTTCGTCACTCTCTGCCCATCGACAGCTCTTTCCACTCACGCTTGGGTTCTGCACTCATTTGAGGGGGAGCGATTTACCTCCATAACTGCATGAAACAATAAGAAGAAGAGAAAGTTTGGGGAGCAATTTGTTGTACTATCCGAAATGTCAGAATGGCTTTTTCAGAAGTGCTTCAGTTGGGATTTGGTCTGATGCTTCCACCCAGTTACACACACCCCTGGCTCGGAGTCTGACTGTCAGTTGGTCGGTCTGTTAGTTGGGCCAACATGCCAGACTGAAATATAACATCCCAACAACAAACAACTATTGAAAAGATTGCTGTAATATTTGATACAGACATGATCCTCAGATAATAAACCCTTCGGACTTTAGCGATCTCCTGGCTTGTACTGTTGTGCCACCAGCAGCTCAAAGTTTTCTATTATCCAGTGACATACCTTCAAATCTACAAGATTGGTTAGATTAGTACCAGACGGAGTAGAAATAGTCATGGTTCCAAGAGAATATATCACAGTGACATGGGTGATTCATAGATTTTCCATCTGGTGCCACCAGCTGTTAAAGAGATTTGATTAAGAACAAGTGGACAGCTGTTGGGATGGATATTGTACAAACATATATCCAATACTTTGGTTTATGGCCAAAAGAAATCCAAAACTAAATGTAAGCATTCCAGTCATTCTCAGCTCTATTTTGTGTTACTGCATGTTACTACTGCTGAAGGTCAAAAACAAACGTTGGGCCTTTACTAATATCTATTTTCAATTCTGGCATTGAAGCCTTGCACAGCCGCAGCATTGCTGTAAACCCATTCTGACATTTTAGCATTATGTGCCTTTATAAATGAAGAAATACCAGGATAACTTATACATAAATGAAGATGCAATGGAACTATGCAAAGAAAATGAATATGAATATGTGAATATGAGTGTAGAAACCCATAAAATCTAGCAGTGTTTGGCTTTTTGGTATTTGAACTTCAAAAAATAAACACATCATCCAAAGAAAGAACATTTAGCACATGTCCATTTTGACGTTGGGCCATTTAGTCTTCTTGTGCAGCCTGTTGAGCATTTTGGATTAGGACCTCCTTTTCTTATCTACAAAGCACACAGCAATGGCTATAAACACTAGTAGGAGTACGCTAATAGTTTCCCCAGCAAAACAGTACAGGGGTAGTTGGGGTCAGTGCTCTTTGTGGGTAAATAATTGTAGCTAGCACAAGCAGTGAAACACTAACGTCAGTGAATCCGCACACCACAGGGAAGAGAGGAGCTTTGCGGGGAGTTTCCAATGCATGGTAAAAGGTGTCAGGACGAGCTGTCTGCAGCTCACCGACCAATCTGTCAGACATTCTTCTCTAAACCCTGGGAGAAAGGCAAGAGAGCAAGGGAAGGTAGAGAGAGACAACGAGGCAGAAAGAAGATAAAAGCTCCTTTGATAGGTTCATCACTCTCAAATGTTCCCTTAATCACAGACAATGAAGCCATCACAGTAGAATGGGAAAGGCACAGAGACAGACAGGAGAGATTCCTCACCTCTTTCTTTTGAAGCATTAGTCATTCTTATTTTGCATCTCCATCATCCTGTGAATCTTCATTAAGTGATTCAGTCAGTGTAATGAAAAAGGGAGAGCCTGCAGCTATTGGCCCTGTGTAGCACTGAATGAATGGCTAGTCAGGAAGGTTTAAAAGCCACTGCTTCCTGCATACGTGCCTGCTAGGAGACAATAAGGTCCACTGGCCCGAAGAGTGGCCAAATAAAGACAGCTTGTTACATGGAGACACTCACATGGAGTGTGTGGAAGTGTCTCTTTGTGCTACATGCTAATCCCAGAGAATAGAAAAAAAAGGACGAGGAATCTGACTTTTACTATTTTCTCTGAAGAAATAAGGATCTCGCTGTGGTTTTGTCATTGATTTAGGAGGTTTACTCCATCTGTGAGATGTAGAGCACCACACACACACACACACACACACACACACACATGCACCATTCCAGCTAGAGGTCTTCAAATTGTTGGAACCAATCCAAAGCAAACCACTTGTTCAGCATTGCTTCTGACTAAATGTGTTCAAGCTAACATGATTGACAGGGTTTGGGAATGGGAAGGCAATGAGGGATCAGGGTTCAGGGTGCCTGCACAGATGAGGGCTGGCACTGGCTGGGACAGTGTGACCCTCTGACTCTTATACCGGCAGGTTCTTCAAGAGAAAACTGATACCCACTCTACACCCATGTCATGTCAACAGTGGAGTCAGCAGACAAGACCAGAGTACAGAAGAATAGAACTGTAAAAACTGGGAGGATGGAGGACAAGCGCCCTCCAAAAAAGATTTCTGTGATGAATGGAAATGTATGAAACAGCATCGAGAGTTAGTACACACACACACACACACACACACACACACACACACACACACACACACACACACACACACACACACACACACCCTGTTCAGTGGCTGGCAAGGGATCCTCAGAGACAGAGCACATGTTAACAACCAGTTCACGTCTCTGAAGTCCTGATAATTGTTTTCCCGCTTTAAGTTTCACTTCTGTCTCACAGACGCCACTTTAATGACTCCAATCAGCTGACAAGACACACTTAGAGCGCTAAAATACAAGTCAAACACAGAAACTGTATAGCGGAGGCTGTCATGAAGCACTCGCCGTGAGCCTGAAAGCTACAGAGTAATGACCTGACATGTTGGCCATGTTGGCCCTTTGTGAAGCTACCAGAGCTGTTGTATTGTCAGTTTTTAAAATGGACAATGAACAATGAAACATAACACAAAGTAGCAAGTACAGAACAGATGACAATGGGATAGTGTGGTTCAGTATCAGCTTTAATAATCCATTGAAAAAACACGAGTAAATAGACAAAATGTATTCAGCAATTTGTTAACCACAAACCACACTTTCATCAGTTTTAGTCGTTTCTTTGCCAGAAAGGAGTTCCTATAAAATGTGCTACAACTACCTGCACTGGGAAACAAGAACATACTGTATATGTTCATGTAACAGTTGCAGTGATAGACATTGGGAAACACATCTCACCTGTAACAAACTGGTACACTACAAACTACAGGTTCAGGTTCTTGTGTGTTTATCCACAGTCCAGACATCTCTTTACAAGATGATTTGTCTTTTCAGCCCCCAGTACTCATGCTGGCATTTTTGTCTCGCAGCTCCTGTCGGTGTTATGAACGGCATGTTATGAACAGACGGAGAAAAAACGCACATGAACAGACACAACTTAAATCTCCAGTGAAGTGGCATGTACAGTAAAAGGAGAATTTGCTGAGATATTTGGCTGTGCTTCAATAAACCCCGGAGGGACTAACAAGTATATTTATGTTGTACGAGCTGTTTGATATGCGGCGCAGTCTGCTCTGATTCCCTCAATCAGCTGTCACACTACGACTAGGTTTGAAAGTTTTACTCAGGTTCTTCATCCATCGGTTACACACACACACACACACACACATACCAATGTGGTTTAAATCACAATCTGGTGTAATAAGCTAAAGAGAGCCTATATGCTTTTTTGCCTAAAAGCGCTACTTTCCCAGCTTTCAATGTCTCTGTCCGAGAGTCACAACAATCAGTGCAATTTAACAATGAACACTGCTGCAGCAGGAAACACTACATTACCCAGAGGTAGAATGTGTATTTTGTGTAGTGTTATGACAGTGTGCTTCACTGATAAGAGCAAGCTAAAAGCATTTTAAGAGTTTGGGGGAAATGGAGTTTCCTCCAATTGATGTGGTTACTGAATAAATCACAACAAGACCTACTGCAAAGATAATCAGTGCTCTTACATGAGTCATGAATTCTGCCTGTTTTGGTGACAAAGCTCCAGCAATTTCGAATATGGGTTTTTTTGTTTTTTTTTTGGCAGCCGCACTAGCGATAGGGTTAATAAACACATCGATTAAAGCACTGCAAACACAGAAAACACACTGCAACTCAACTCATACAGAAGAAGAACGAACTAAATTAAAAGTTGATATCAGTTTCTGTTAGCATCAGCTAGTGCTATTTGTAGGCTACAGCCAAAACCTTGTTGTTTTTGAACACATATTCGTCTGTTTTTAGGGTCTTCCAGATATTTTTCATTGTGTTGTTTTCAGTATTTGAAGTGCGTTTCTTTAAGCTGTGAATGTGGTGTCAAATGTGTAATGAATGAAGAATTGATGAAATTAAATGAATTTATTGATTTTTTTGTTTGTATCAGATTAGAGCAGATTAAAATCTTCAGTTACTTTGTTCTAATATGTCAAACTACGTCATTCTATTGCTTTGTTGGATTAAACACACAGTTTTGCACAGTTCTGCACTTCGGGAGAGTTCAAGTTCTGTCCTGGACTGCTCCCTTGACTCCATAGAGGAGGTGTGTGAGAGGAGGACATTAACAAAACTCAAGTCCATCATGGACAACCCCTCTCACCCTCTGCACGGGACTGTGGGGGCCCTCAGCAGCTCCTTCAGCAACAGGCTGAGGCACCCACCCTGCAAGAAGGAACGCTACCGCAGGTCATTCCTTCCATCAGCCATCAGACTCTTTAACAGCAGCATCACTGGCTGATGCTAATACACTGTTTTTCATTCATATCATTCCATTCCTTTCATATTCCTGTCCATACTTGTACATTTTATGTCCATAGTGTAAATATTCATTTATCATCACAACATATATTTATTTGCTATTGCTTATTTTCCAATGTTGCTTTCTTCACTCTTTCTTTTCTATTGTAGCTGCTGTAACATGTGAATTTCCCCCTATGGGAGATCAATAAAGAAAGTCTAAAGTCTAAAGTCTAAGTTAACTGATGAGCAGGTAGCAGAGCGGGCTGACAGAAAGCAAAGACAGAGGACAGAGGAGAAAAACTGAAGGGGAAATCCAATAAAATGAGAAGAAATCCAATGAAAGACAATGTGGTGGAGAGAAACAGCAGAGAATGGAGGGTTTATGTGATAATTCAGTCAGTAAATGTCACATAAATACCAAGATGTCAGAGCCCCGCTAACTTTGATTGCACAATGCCTTTATCAGCCCCTGGAGTGGGCAGCATGGTCAGAAATACACTTCACACATATAGTACTGGTGTGAAATGTCAGTGATGTGAGGGCAATCGTACCTCATTAAACCTTTCCTTCCCAATCATTTTTTCCTTTGTTTCTTTCTCTCTGAAAAAGAATCAGTTCAAATTCAGAGAAAGAGAGCGGGACAAGAAGACGGGCTAATTATATTGTGCTAAATGAAATGTCAAGTAAGCTACAGTAGAATCACACAAGACTTTCTATAAATGACTGTTTGCATGCTTCAGTAAATACTAAGACTAAACTTTAGTGAGCGTCATAGGTAACTGAGCCATCACAGCACCAAGGATAGACAAAAAAATGACATTAGAGCAAAAAAAGAGGCATTACATTGCAACACAATGTCAAAAAAAAAATAACAGTGATGACCAGTTTTTCTTTATCCAAATTATTCTTATTTTCTTGCAGAGGTACTGATAAGCTGTTGGCTTAAGGGTGTGTCCAAGAGCGTGCGCGTTAACAGGTTACAGCAGCCACACGGCCCACCTCGGTTCAGGTGCGT
Source organism: Pempheris klunzingeri (assembly GCF_042242105.1). NCBI lineage: Eukaryota > Metazoa > Chordata > Actinopteri > Acropomatiformes > Pempheridae > Pempheris > Pempheris klunzingeri. The sequence goes on along the minus strand of NC_092012.1, from coordinate 29,728,334 downwards.
CTCATGTGCTGCGGCTCATCTAGAGCTTCGGAGTCTATTTTTTCTGTGACACACGCAGTTTATAGCAGAAACACGGTGCAACTGATACGTTTTAACAGCAGGATTACAACTTTTTGATAGTTTCACTGTCCATATCTGTAGAATATGTCACATACATGGAAAAAATATCGAAAATCATATAGATTTTTAGATAGACGCGTCCTGTTTCCCTTTCAAAGTAAAAGCCCTGTAGCATTTCTGTGGAATCCTTTCATTTATTGTTATTATCATCTGTTTATGTGACATTTCTAATGAAATGAAGGGACTGGCTGGCAGCAGACACGCTGTCTATGTGGACACCATGTGTGTAAGACGCAGCAGCTCAGCGAGGCAGCCACCACGCAGGGGTGAGGTAGGCTGTGTGCTCCCAGCCCAACTGAGAGAGTGAAAATTAGGTATTGCATGATACCTGATGCAAATAACTGTAGCACCCTAACGTCAGACACAATGTTGATATCGGACAATGCTGGAAAAGCAAACATTGCCAGGTGGACTGCAATGTTTGCTGCACTCTCTTCATTAGATTCATAAAGCTGAATAAATGCCTTGTGCATTCACTCATCTTGTGTTCTTTTTACACTGCACTGTTTTCTGTCTGAACAGGGTGTTAGGGACAGGTAGAGGAGACAGCTGTGATGCACCGCTGTAACCACAGACATTATCTAGTAGGAGTAAGAGGGGAAGGTATTCCAGACGTGTCCGATTGGTGGAAGACACCGCGGCAGAGCCAGAACGATTATATATGCCCTCTGATCTGGGTAAGCTTTGGGATTTCCCAGGAGAAATAGGAGGATGTGGCATGTGGGCTACCTGCCTGGTCTGCTGCCACTGTGTATCAGACCAGATATAACTGGCAGACAGTGAATGGATGGCTGGACCATGCATTCTTATGGTTACCAAAAAGGTATCCATGTTTCTGCATCTGACACCTGGTCTTTTGATAACATTCAATTCTCAAAAATAGCAGATTGAGACAAGCAGCCGAGCCTCCTGTGATAGCTGTCAGATTCTACAGCGATGACCCCAACACACAGGTATCTCAGCTGACACAAATCACACACATGAGGCCGTATCCATTCCACTGACAGGCATGATAAGCCCTCCTCTGTGGCCAGACACAGCCTTACCTGAAAAAGTCCACATTATATTACGAGCCATCACAGACTGCCATCTTAGCAGCAGATAGAGAATATTAGGTGTCAGGTTCGTCCAAGCATGGGTGCATGTGTGTGTGTGTGTGTGTGTGTGTGTGTGTGTGTGTGTGTGTGTGTACGTGGTCTGTCCACACCGTGGTCTCACTGTCATACATAAAATGCTGGAAAGTCAAACCTGAATTCAACACGCTCCCTCATTAGGTATAGGCTCAATACCTCACTGTGATGTATGTCCACTGTCTATGCCAGGGACAGCTACAGCACACACACAACTACAAGCAAACACATGCACACACACACACACACACACACACACACACACTTACACCAACTCAGAAATACACCCGGCTAGTGCTGCATAAAACCCTCTTTGTCCGCTGTTTACCCTGCTGCCATTTTCTAATTGGATGTCTGTGGTCTTAAGCTGGAGTTTATACAAGTGCTCTGTACAGCTGCAAGGAACCACAGCACCTCAACTCTCCAGCTAAGTCAGTCTGCTTTGACTGTAAACAGACTGTGGGAATTGCACTCAATTTCTTTCCTGTTTATTTTGACCTTTTGAGGCCTATATCCCAAATCACAGTTGCACCCAATGCATGTTTAGGACTCATTGTTTTATTGAAAAATACTGAGATTTTTAGAAGGGTTTGAATCAATTTTCACCCAGACATTCTTTCTTGCTGCATGAAGGCTCTGACCTCCATAGTTACAGATCGTTCTCATTTCCAGGTCGTCAAATACGGAGGCTTTGTCACTCCCCTTTGTTGTGTGATAGTCACTTTAAGCGTTTAAAGGGCAATGCAGTTAAAAGAGTGACAAAGTCTGCATAGACAAAAGGCTGGAGTGGATGAATGGGCCAAACACAGGACTTTCACCCCGGAGACCATTCACGTCTTGTGTGAACTCGCCGTTGGCATTTTAACCCAAACCATCATCCTCTCCTGAACCTAACCAGGTAACTTAGCTTCTTCTAAACGTCACAAAACTGTTGCTTGCAGATTATGTTACCATAACAGCGAAGGTCCGGTGCACCTGCAGCAATATCAAACTCTTGCGAAGCGATGAGTGTCACACCAGCGCTAAAGAGTGCCTTTTGCATCGGTATCAGATGACCTGGAAATGAGAACGGGTTGGTAGTTAACAGTTAATGAAGTCCTTTTGTGAGAAGCACAGCTTATAAAATCCTCCAGTCATAGAAAGCGAAAAGAAAAACGTGGACAAGATGCTAATGAGCTCAGCTGTTGCGAAAATAATCTCACCTCAAGCTGGTCTTGAGCTTTCAATCTTATCACACGAGCTTTATCAAAAGATTGATTTTTCTCATTTAGGCGGATGAATAGTTCAACAAAGCATGACTCTGACGTGGTTGTTGTCAGCATAGGTTTGTGTGATTTGGAAGAACTGAACTTTAAATATTAATGCTGTGTCAGCAATCATTATTCATTAGCTGCTAGTTAACTTACATGTGATTTTGGAGAGATATTCTTTAGCCATAAAACCTCTAGCATGTTACAGACAGAGAATTTTCTTGCAAATTTGATGGAGTTGATGAATATTACATCAGTGTTTCCAGGAGCTCACTTCTACAGTATCTGTTCATTTATCCGCCTCTGCGCCCCCAGCTGAGCTCAGCAGGGTTAAAGCTTTTCAGCCAGGCAGAAAACCTGTGGAGGCAATCATCGGGTGCCTCCTCTCTCAAAACTAGGCCAGGCCAATGCACGCGCACACACACACACACACACACACACACGCACAGTATACACTTACGGTATGGTATCAAACTCTAATTGGAAACCATGCGGGCCTCTTCATCTGGCTGTTCAAGTCAATCAGTCATTGTGTGTTTAGTTGTGTGTGTGCATGTGAGTGAGAGAGAGAGAGAGAGAATGAGCATGCATAATGTATATATATATATATATATATATATATATATACACACACAAGTATATTTGCATTGCACCTTTTAAATGTTTAACTGACACTCGTGCAAGACAAAACGTCTAATAGTAGCAAATGTGTCATCCTCACAAATCAGTGTCCCCTGTGTGCAATTGCAAAGTAGAAGAAGCTGTTGTTTCTTACTCCTATTCATTGACACACACTGCACATACTGTACACTAAACACCACACACTCCACACACCACACTCTGATCGCTTCAACAATTGCTAAGAAAAGCTTTGTGTTCAACAGAAAAAAATAGACACAACCTTTCAGCACCACAGTGGCTCAAACTGTGGAACAAAACATCACACCCAAAATCCAAAAGTCAATTATTTACACTGCCAAGTGCTTTATCAGATTTCTAAAGAAGCATAAGCTTTAGCCTCAACTTGCCATAGCAGTGCAGAGAACTTGTTCTTAAGCCCAGTGATTGGATTTTTCTTCCCAAAAAGCAACTTGGTAGCTGTAATTGAGTTCTCTCCTTTGAGGAAAACTTGTTTATTACAACTTGGATTTTTATTTTTGTAGTTTAGTCGTGATAACATTGACAGTAACATCACTAAGGAAAATAACTGGAGGATGAAACTGATCAGTCAGATAATCAGACATGTGGAGGCTAACTGTGTGCACCTGAAATGTCACTTATCATCCGTCATTGCACAGGAGGACTGTGTGCTCGAGACATGAGGCTTTTCTCCCATTTTTTGATATTTGTACACAAATAGAATGAGCAAGAAAATGTAATCAGCAGATTATTTGTTGATTAAAAAAATCATTCACAGTAATGCTCAGAGGTACAAAAATAAAATCCAATTTGTAAAAAATAAGACATTTTCTGCCACAGTCCATTCAAGTCGATCACAGTTGATCATCTCACATGTCTATGGGGGAAATGAATAGGATTTTTAAACACACTTGAAACATCTACTGACCTCCTGATGGTCGATTACATGATCATCAGTCCTGTACTACAGTAGAACAGTTCTAGGGAAAAAGCATAAATACCTTGATTATGCGGCTCTGTAAACTTGTCCACCACACACCTGCTGCCCTGCATATGCGGACCAGAATCCAGATGTTCCTTAACAACCATTTCCCCTCCCAAACTGGTAATTATGCTTGTGCAGCTTTGCTCTCGGCCCAGTAAATATTCACCGTCTCTGCGCACACCAACCTGCTGCCTTCCTGCCACCGGGACGGGGCCTGGATGCCTTTGAATACTTTCCACTGCATTGTTGTCATTTCACAAGTCTAATCCCCAATTCACTGACCTGTCGACACTCGTACCACCGTGCAGACACACACACGCGCGCACACTGACAGCACTCACATGAGTTTCAATGTGATCATAATAACATTATTCTGAGCTTAATCTCAGCCTCTACAAGCTGGGACATGCTGGAAAATATATAGTGAAAAAAATAGTTGAACAAACAGCACTTGGCCTGGTGTGTGAGTGTGTGTGTGTGTGTGTGTGTGTGTGTGTGTGTGTGTGTGTGTGTGTGTGTGTAGGGGTCTCTTGAAGCGCTGTGTCAACACTACATAATGGAACAATCATTGCTTTTACTGTGTTGTATTTAATTACAGCGCAAAGAAAACAACATGGTGTTACCTTTGAGACAGTCTGACCTACACTGGTCTGACAGACAAGACAAAGTGTTTCTGGGAGTTTTTTTTCCTCTTAGAAAAGCTGTTTCTTTGTTTGTGACATGACGCGGTTGCCAGAGATAAGATCCACCGATAGGTCTGATAGAGAGGCGAAGGGGAACTTGAGCTCATCTTACAGGACCAACAAGGCGGGACAAACAATGCACTCCTTCTCCTGCCCTTCAAATCACTACGCAGACATGAACACAGCATCTTTTTGATTAATGAGCATTGCAATGTGTGCATTGATTTGATGTTCTAGATTAGGAGCAAAGAAAAAAAAGGTGACACTGGATTGATTTAGTGCTCCAAACCGTGAGGCAGCTCTAAATGTTGTGTGAGAAAGAGACAGAGGGAGGCTGCTCAGTCCTCTCCTCCCACATTAACTATATCTGTCCCCATCTTTTCCCAGCTCAGTCCTACTCTGGCAGCACATGATATTGACTCATTGCAACCCATCCTGCTTATTAGACTTTCATGAAGAATTGGCTGAGTTTTCACTGATTTCATTTTGCATTTGTGCCCACTCTCCCATTTCTTTGGCCATAATTTACTATTGCAATCCCCTTTTCCTTTACCTCTACATTTAATGATGGATGAGCTGCTGTCCTTCACTCACACAGACAGAGACTGCAGCAACCTCAGGCAAAGGAATGGTGACGTGCAAGTCTAAGTTGTTCCCTTCCGTCATGTTCATTTAGATCACAGCATGGGTTAGAGCACAAATCTGAAACTACTGGCTATTTACTGTCTGGATCCCATGTTGGTGTGGGAGGACTGTACTCAACAGCCTGTTAAAAACCAGCAGTGAAAACTGTCTCATGCTTTGAGGAATGCTCTACAATCCAATGCAATTCTACGGTTTAAATGTGTGAATCACTCAGCACACACTGCCTTTTCTGCTATTAACAAGACTAAAGGTGCCCTCTCTCTTCTTGGATGCTTGCTGTCTGAATGGGTCTACAGTCAAGCTAGTGGCTGACTGTACTTACCTGTAGGCACAGCGGTGTTGCGGTGGTGTAATGTTTAGCAGGTAGAACAATTTCCATCAGCACAGAAATATTTGCTAAGTAACACAGCTGAGGCTGATAGGAAGGTTGTTAGTTTAGCATGAATGTGGCCATAAGTTACAATTAGTCCAATAAGTCGTGGACAAATTGGAATTCAGACCTGATTATGGCGCTACACAGGGACGTTCCACTGAAAGCGAGCTTTTTGTTAGAAAGGCCCAGCTCACACTTTTATGTAAATTCAGTGATGCAATCATGGCTTTAGAAATGACGTATATTGCATAGAACACGATAGGGTTGTGAAGAGGCCGAGAGAAGACAGAGAGAATATTAAAATGCTCTCTGAACAGGCTCGTGGCACAGAGACAGCAGGGCTGTGATTGTGCTTTATGTTTGGAGCTGGGTGTGTTTCGAAGAGAAGATGGGAAACGGGTGCTGAATACCTTTTTGGGAAGCTGTATCTCTGATTGCACAAAGCTCTGACACAAAAAGCCTTTCACCAGGCTTGTCTGATGTGTCTGAGGTGGGACACAGCAGCTCCAACAAACTTCTTCTTAGGGGAATAATGTGTGTGTGTGTGTGTGTGTGTGTGGGCGCGTCTACTGTTTCTGACCACACATTCAAAGACAGAAGAATACTAAATACCGTTGACCCCAACTAACCGAAAGAGGAATTGTTTAAATTGTGACATCAGTGCTCAGAACTCACAGTAACAGCTCATACACACCCATCACAAGCACAGTAATGAAAGACCAGTGTTTTTCCTTCATCACAGAGCAGCTGACATTTTGGAGATTCATGGCTTTAGCTGCCAGCAGCAACAAGCTCAGCATCCTCTGGGACATATTCTGGGGTCCAGCCACCATTCACTGAGTGCACACTGCCAACAGCAAACAATAGGCAGTGGATGAATGTGTGAGCGCATAACAGGTGATCCTCTGAGCGATGCACTGCTCTTCACAGCAAGAACAAACCCCAGGTGTTGCTATTCAAGGCGGCGTGACGCTGACATGTCTTGGCACTCTGGAGCGCTGGCCTTATTGCCGCACTTCTCTTGAGCACATGTGTGTGTACAGTAGGTACATTTCACATTATTCAAATGTAACTTGTCTATAATGTGTCTAACCTCACAATTCATTATCGTCCGTGTACTGTAAAACGCCTGTTCAGCTGGTGGTGATCATTTACCCATCTGCTTCCTGAATTCGACATCTTGTAAGTAAGACAACCTAATACAAAATTCACACCGACGCTTGCAGTAATGCATATTATTACAACACCAACCCTAAAACATAACCTCGCTCAAGTATGTGGTTTGGCCGAGCCAAGTGGAGTTCAAATCCATCCCTCCGGCCATGCCTTTGATTGTATTTCCCAAAATGTCAAACTTTTACTTTAGCAAACACTTTTTCCCATAGGCACAAGAGTTCCATAGGTGAAATGTCATCAAGTTAACAGAGGAGGTCCAGCTGAGTTGCTGCAGGTTGTAGAGACTTAACAAATGCATTCCAGAGAGGGCCGTATAGTGTTCATGTTGTCTCAACATATTACAATTAAAAAGATGATGTGAAAAGAGAGCCACGGAGGATGTCATGGACAAGGCAGAAGCCAAAAGCGACATATTTCTGGTGCTTTATGCGATAGATTAATCGCTGTTTAACTTTTAATATAAAAACTTTAGGTACATGCTCAATTATCTCAGAATATGAATAGTAAGCCTCAGGGACATGTTTCATTTCCTCAGATGAACAGAGTAGAGATAGGATTGAGGCTAGCCCAATGCAAAGCAGCATATTTATTTATTTCCCACACAACCCCAGATTACTTAGTGTTCACTTAGCCTTGTGTCACACTGTCACAGACACACATAAATAAACACTGTCTCTCAACCGTCCACAGCCACAAATATCGACCGTCTGATGTTGAAATCCCCTGCACCATTAGGTAACAGCAGAGAGAGAAATTATCTGTGAGAGACAGGAACATGTGAGTGTAACATGTCATATATTGTTAGACATCTTTGTGTAGTAGTTTATGAAGTTGGATTTATATGGTATGAAGAGTCAGTTTAGATAAGAAGCAAAGTACGTTGGGGACAAATATCTAAATTTTGGATACTTCACTACATGTGACAGGTAGCAACACACACAATTACTAATGCAGACCAAATTTAGTTGGTGGTATTTTCTAATGCAAAGGGGAAGCCTACTGTACAGACATCACGGATAGTGTCACCACACCATCACTACAACATTATAGAAGTTGTTACCATCTTCTCACCAGTTCCTGAATAGCACAAGTTCTCAACATGTTGAATAGCACGCTGAGATTTGTCACCAAATTAAAACCAATCACTCATCTTTCTCTGTATTTTTAGAGTTGGCTGGTCATCTCTATCCATACAGTGCATACAGATTTTTTTATTCATGAAGCCATTCTGGGTAAATGTGTTTTGCACTATAACTCATTATACTGAAATTGCATAATTTTTGTTTCTTTACAAATATATGAAAATGGGGTTTTCATTTATTGTATCATTTACTTTGTGCTAAAATGTTTTCATACCAATTTGGGACTAAACTGCACATTAAGTTTTATGAAACTAATATGCGGCTGACACTATAATCTATTTAATGATTTTGTGGGGACTGCCTCTGTTGGTTTCTGAGTTCTAAGTGGGATTTCAAGGTTCTGAAATATGAGTCCAAGAAAAATGAATGGTTTTCTAATTGCTACCAAAACAGAGTTGCCATTAGTGACTGATTGCTCCATCAGAGGCTGCTCCGTCTGTGATTGAGGGTCCAACAGAAACAGGTGCTACATTTGCAGCACTGTTATTGGTGGGTGTTCTTACATGGAGGAAACATCAAAGTGAGAGAAAGAACAGGTTGCTTTTAAACCGCAGATCATTTTTTAGTTTGTAAGAAGAGAATGTGAGAACGCTCCAAAGGCTTCCAGCTCCTCGATTAATTCAATCCGTGAGCTTTTTGTTGAGCAGACAGCATTCCTTTACTGCTATTTCCTCCCATACAGCTTTCTATCTTCTTCCACTCTTGAAGAGTGGATGTTCTCAACACCACTGGTGAGAGTCATGTTGCCTGCTGACCAATACAATCTTTCCATCTTTCTGTGTGTGACGTGTGAAGCCAGCATCACAGCACACAAGCAAAACAATTCTGACATGCTTGTCCCTTTGTCTGGATGTGTGAGGCGTCCCAGATGCTGATGTCTTCCACTATGGCACACTGGAATCACACGGACTATTACCAGGATGAAGTCTGATCCTGGCATGAAGGCCGATATCAACTAAGCCATGCCCTGTGTTACTATTTGATCTTGTGGCCCTGGTTTGGAAACTGAAAACAGACCCGCATTAGAAAAAGAGTCCTTGTAACAAAGCAATCTATCAGGAATGCGCACGTGCAAGTATTTGATTATTTGATTTGGTAACACATTGCAGTCCATCAGTTGTTGAATCATGTTCAACTTCTTTGACAAATGACCATGCATTATCTAATTGATTAATTGTTAATCCAGCCACGCAAGTACCCGCCCCTAAGGGAGGGATGTCTCCAACTAACAGTCCCAAACCCCAAAGTGACTCAATTTATAGTGATACAAAACAGAGAAAAGCAAACATCTGCATCAACAAAACTTGAATTCACTGTAGCTGAGCCCATCCACTGCACACCAGCAGTTCTGATAACACACTAAATTGAAAAATGCAGCAATGAAACATTTTGCAGCGCTGATAGTAATTTGCTTAGTAAATCAACCTGAAGGTGAGTTCTGGGAGGACTGGTTAAATACTGGAGAGGGGGGAGAAAAATCAGTGACATGTGCTCCAGATGGGATTAAAATCAGTCAGTGTAGCAGCCAAACTACCCTAGAGAAATAAATCCCATTTGATGGCGCTTTAGGCTTATGAGTGTATATTTATATAATACAAATCTTGCTTAGTACAGCTGTAAGTGTAGCCAAAGCATAGATTAGCACATAGCTAATCTGGTTTCATTTAATTCTCATTGTTCTGTGATAGATGTAATTCATTTTGTCCCCTTCAGCTTTCAATTTATGGAATCACGTCAGGTTAATAAAGGAGCCACTGCAGTGAAATGAATGTAAATGAAAGGAAATGAAGTGAGAGACAGACGATTGATATGGAAGCATGGCAGGGGGGGGGGCGGCGCAGGAAGAAGGCAACAGACAAAGACACGGAGGGACAGCTCAGACAGTCGTCCTATCCCGGGCTGATGTGAAGTGCCACGATTTAAGACATTCATGTTCAATCACGACCATAAAGGCTGCGAGCCAGCAACTCCCCGGAGCAGCCCTGGCATCCCACACCAAATCCATCAGGCCTGACTGAGAGAGAAAGAGATAGATTCCTTGTTGTAAAACAATCTTATGCTTGGCAAAAAAAGGAATCTATCATTTGAAACAAAGATCCGAACCAGCTTGGCTTTTAAATACCATCAGTGGGGGAAACGGAGGCGACAGCGGACAGATAAATGAAAGAAAAGCGTGGATTCTTCAGTGTAACAATCACCTCAGTGCTTGCTGAGATTGCTGTTCAGTTTCCACAAAGAGATACAGTGAAGCCGGTGACAGCAGACTGTAGACACACTGCACATTATCGAGGGATTAAACAAACCGTTCTCAACAACAACAGAGATCCTCCCTCTCTGTTTCTCTGCATGTAGACAAAAACAACACTTTCATGGCCGATCCAAATTTGTTTTTCATGTACTTTTGAGATTTGTATTCTGAGGAACACTCGTATAATTTGTGGAGCATGTAGTAAATGAGGAAAATGACCCTGCACTTGTTTGAGTAACAGACAGCTTATTTTTCCATCCATGTGTTCAAGTCTGTAGGTACGTAACACATAAATATACTCAGTGAGGCAGTCAAGTCAGCTGCATGTAGATTAATATTAAGCTTCCCACCTCACTTTTCAGAAAGAAATGTCAAACTCGTCCTTAAGTAAAATCTTGAGTATAGGATGTTTAGTTTTTTTTACATTCTGATTATTTAAGTTAAGGATGTGAGTACTTACTTCACCACAGTAATGTTGGCTAAACAAGCCAGTGAGTGGGGACCTTGGACATTTGACCCCGATTGTACTCAGATCACCCTGTCCTTCCCATTGGGATCGCAGCCTGAAGCCAGTTCTTTTTAATTTGGCAATAACACAGTGTAACCATGCTGAACCCTAACACACTCTGGGAGGAAAGCCTCACTCCAACATTCCTGAAGAAAATGGCCCAAATATTTCCTGGCTGAGGGAGACAGAGAACAGTTAGAGTGGGGTCACCTCCGAGTGTACGATGTGTATCAAATATTCAGACGGACACGTCATAGACTGATAAAAAGGAAGAGAGTGGAGATGATTTAGGTGGATGGAAAAGCACAGCTGCCTCTCTTCGACTACTGACTCTCTTCAAAACCTTCTTTATTTACGTACTGCATTTCAAAAAGAAGATTAAAAGTTTTAGAAGTGATTTAAAGCATCATTTTGTCACACTCCTCACAGGTAGATCCTCTCCATTTCTAATCCTTTATGAATGGTTATCTTTTTCTTTTTTTTTGCATGTTCTTTTCTCCAACAGGTTAACACTCACTTGATTGCATTTTTCACGTTTTTTTCCACATTTTTCACTTAACTGCTCGCACTGACAGCAGCCCTGATATGCACGCAGCCATGCCACTCGTTCATCCATCCATCCTTTCGTTACCAGCAGAAGTACAGGGACACTGAGGAGCGGTGCACTGGCCCGCCACCTAGGAAGCTTCCCAACACAGCAGCGAACGCTCACAGCAGTTCCATATTAAAGCCCTTTCACTCTTCACTCTCGCTCCTCTTCCCTGAACTTCAGCCACCATTTTCCAGCATTTCCTACAAACTCCATGCCATTTCTCTCTCTGACAGGAAAATTCCTTAAAACAGAAAATTGGAGAAGTGAATCTAATTTATTATGGCCTTAGAGTCCCTGCAGTTGTTCCAAAATGTACTCACACACACGAGTTTTGGTAATGAAATTACAAGTAATGGTATTAGCATGATGATGAAATTATGTTATTAGAAGCAGAATTCACAAACATGTGATGATTGCCTTTATTGGACTATTTTGTCATTCGCTATTTTTCGGCATTTGTTTAAAATCATTATTATCTGGGAATTGCACCATCAGAGCACAATCTAAACTGAAATGATGAGTCTTGTGGTGGCTTCTGCCTTATCTCGAGGCCCTGTGTCGGATAAGTGCCCTATGCATCAAAATGAATGTTTCCCGAACGCTCCTTTAGATGTGTCCATTGCATCGAATTGTATCACGGTATATTTTGAATATACACAATGGCATTTATATTCTATAGTATATATATTTACCTTCATAATTTTCAATTAGATTGAGATTTAATTGCGGTACAAGGCTCTGGGATAGTAATTATTTATTGCCTCGAGTTAAAGTTATTATCAGTTAAATAGTTACAGACTTCACAGAGGCTGTGGAGGCAGAGTTTTATTCATGATGGAAGAGAAGAGCTTATCAAAGTGCTTTGTGTGTGTGTGTTTGTGTGTGTGTCCATTTTCCCCCTCCAGCTGCAGTAGTTTTGCCTTTCGGGTTCAGACTGTTTTGGGCGACTCGGTGGAACCAGTGTTTTCACAGTTGCCTTGCTGCCACACCTCGGAAGTTGGGAGTGGGAACCCTGTCTTCACACATATGCAAAGTGATGGCATGTATAATGTCCTCCCACTGCTGTCTTTTCTTATCTTAAAGAAAGCAACTAGTCGCTGACTCAGGCAGTCATATCAGAACTGTGTTTTTCTTTTTACATCAGCGCTTTTGCTTCAAATCCGCTGACATGTCTGCCTCATGTCCTCAACCACTGTTTTTTTGTAATGGAAATAACATTTGTTTGATGTATTTATTCACTTGGTGTATTCATGTATTTTATCAGCTGTTGTGTGCCCATGTTGCCCATGTTGCCTGTGTTCTACATTTTATCTGGGAGCATGGCAATACATTTGAATGGGATGTGTATGCAAGTACACAATTTTGTAATGACCCATACCACTACCCGTATGGCCCATGTCGCACTTTACAGCTTTAGATTGTTAAGAGAGATTTATTGTGCAAGGTAGCTCTCTCCATTGTAATTCCATTTGCATTGTTCAGCCGTGTGTGTGTGTGTGTGTGTGTGTGTTCCCATTTTTCAGTGCATCCGCCTAATTTGCGTAGCCACATTCTGGAAAGCCTCGGAGTTCTGCTGATGGCCACTAAAGTGAACAATGCTCCAATCCAATTCAGACCCTCAGAAGGTCAAAATATTAATAAATGGTTTATCAGACACACACAGTACATACCAGTAGGATGATCAGCTCTGTGACAGGTGTGCTTAGCCTAGTGTTATCAAAATAATTAACAATGCGGGTAGAGGACAATGAAAATTCAATCAAAAATACAATTAGTCTGAAAGACACCTTTTTTTAATCACTTTCAAAAAAGTGGTTGAATTAAAGAGCATGGTGTTGTGAGGCCTTGCAACAAGTGACATCTCTGCATTAAATGACAAATCCACAATGTCAGTGTTGACCACCTCTGATATGTTTAGCATATTACGTGTTGGTGTGCGTCTGAAGCAGGCTTCACATATACACTGCTTTTCTGTGGGAATCCTTCAACCTTTCAAAGCTTCTCAAAGCTTCTCATCAGATAAAAAGCTTTTCCTCTGTCTCAAACCTCAAGCCCACTTGTGTCACAGAGAGCAAGGGCTCAAAGAGCCTTACACCACTCTTGATGCTGTGCAACACGTAGTTTGCAAGCTATCTAATTGGTACTAGAAGTGTAACCTGAGGTAGCACGGATGATCTCCTTGTGCAGCACATGACAGTGAGAACTCTGCTTGATGAGGCTCTGCACAAGAAAAAGGATGGTTGCTTACCATAAATCCAAGTAAGAGGCTGCTCTCTTCCCTCCAGGTGCAGCCGTTTTATTCTTTGTCTCAAACCAGTGTAATGAGTAGCACGGCAAAAGTTGAGACACTTTCAACATAGATCGCCCTGAGCGGAGTCACAGCGTGTCCTCAGCGCTCGATGTATAGCTTAAAGGAGCTGCGTATCTCTTTTGGCAAACCATTACATCAAAAAAGAAGGTGTGAAACAGGGTCATAACAAGAACTAACACCTTCTGACAGCTGGCAAACAGAGCTAACAATGTTGTGGAGCAATCAATATGAAGAGTTTCTAGAGATCACACCACCGTTGGAAACCTTAGAAATGTTTCTTCCTTGCATTCGTCTTTGAACCTCCTTTTTGATGATAACCTCCACGTAAACATGGCGACACAAAAGGAGATTTATGTTTACCTTTTTATGTATATTTTTCAAAAGTAACACACATAAATTGCGATCATTTGTTTACTTAGGTTCAGGAACAGGGTCGCGCGCCGTTGTCTCAGTTATCTCGGCCCATCCCTTCCTTTCCCTACCCTGCATCCTCTTACCTCCCAACCCCTTTCCTCCCTCTGCCCATGTGTGTTCACATTCATCGACCTGCTCTTACGTCCTCTCATTTCCTCCATTCATACTTCTTCCATCTCTCATTTTCTAGGTGCAACCTGGAGCCTGTAATCTGCCAGGTGACTCCAGAGACTGAATCTCCTCGTCCCCGACCCCCAATACATCCATCCCAGACTGGCCTAATTGAACAACTGTCCTCCCCAACGTTCATTATCTTCCTCAAATCCATTCACCCATCCTCACCATCCGACACCCCCTCGTTTCATTATAGCTTTGTGATCCTTGCTAGTGAATGGACCATTAGGGAAGGAGATGCTCATGTTTCCATGAGCTGAAAGGCACTAAAAAGCTCAGTGGAGCTGAGAGGAACTGCAGTGTCTGTGAAAACTCATTTATTAAATTTACATTTTTAGAGAGAATGTAGAAAAACTGAGCATAAAAAACTAATGCTGGCAGAAATATTCAGATCCTTTAGTTGGGTAAAAACTGCAATAGTATAAAACACTCCACTGCAAGTAAAAGTGCTGCATTGAAAATGTCATTTACTTCCACACATTACTTCCACCTGACACCAGAATATCTACCTAAACCTGAAAGAAAGGTTGATCTGGAGCATCCACAGTATCTCTGGTGGTGGAGTCATGAAGTGAGGGCCAAGCAGAGAGACAGAAAAAGACACAGACAGACGAGCAGAACTGATTAACTTATATCTGAAGTCTGTCCCATTAGATATGAGCCAAAGTCAGAGTCTATCTCAGTGAAACCAGCCATGTAATCCCAGCATGAGACATTTTAATCAGATTACAGATACCATGCATGATTATGTCTTATTATGTTTCTGTTATTACTAATTCAACTGGCTATGCTTCACATATCATGCAGCTCTGACCATAAGGACGATCAAACAATTCCTCAAGATGCTTTATCTCAGCGTCAGCACTGGTGTCATCTTAACAACCGCAACATCTCACCTCAGCCTCACTGCTGGAGGCTCGTGTTATCGCATGCTGGTAATTTGCAGACATAAACACACACATACATGCACAGACACACACACACAAAACGCTGCAGAGAGCAGGCTTGCTACCACACACCGCCTTATCTGCAAGAGTAGCTACCTCCAACTGAGAGGAAGAGGGATGGAAGCCACCACAAAGCGAAGCGAGTGAAATGTAATGTGCTGGAACAGAAAACAAATGCGACTTTAGAAGGGTTACATGCGCAGCGCACAACCATTTTCAAAGTAGAGCCATTCATCATTAGCTTTGCTTTGTTGTACTCATTCAGTCACTTGTTGTACACTTTGTTCCCAGAACACTCAAGCTTTTGTATGCTGACCCTGAATCTTTCATTTTACAGGGACTGCTTGTAGCACCAGTGTTTGTTCTCTGCCTTTCTGTTATTCCCAGTGGGCCTTCAGACACAAGTTTCCTGTGCAGTGGGCTGAATGTAGAGATCGGCTTGACATGCTGTATCATTATATCCTGTTGCCTACATCAGAATGTGAGAGGGTGTGAACTGATTTAATGAGTGTTTTAGTATGACTTTCTTGCGAGTCAATTTGTTTTCCCTTGATATGTTTTCTTTGTATACTTGTCCATGATAGTATACATAGTAGTCTACCTTGCATCGTTTATTTCTAGGGACTTTCTGTGGAGCTATTCTTTCATATGCTTTCATAAAATTTATATTCATGATGCTCTGAGCCTCCTCCTGCCAGATTTCAGTTATGCTCTGCTGTCTGAAATTGAAATTCTGTCTTTCAATACATATATTTTAAAAATACAACAGAAAGGTGACAACATCTACATTAAAACATACATATTATGCATTTTTTAATACCGCAGCAGGTCTGTAAAAGTTATGATGAGCTAAACCACAGGAGTTGAGATTTGTTGACAGCTCTGACAAATCCTCTGGATTAAGAATATCAAAGGGTTTTATAACAACTCCTGCCCAGAAAGCTGATGAGCTGCGCTTGTGTTGGTCTGTTATCTATGTGGTTCTACTGGATGTTTATTACATTCCTGCCAGTGTTGTCCGTGGGGATAATTTGTTCAGCTCCAATCAAATTTGTTTCAATTTATTTTTAATTTTCATTTCTGCAACCACAGTTCAAGTTACATGGCAGCCAGTCTTGTGTGGGTGTGTAATACATTACCTCCAACCATTATCTTAATCACAAATAATGTCTTTTTTAGAATGTTATTACTTGATGTATTATTTACATCAACAAGAAGGCTAAAAGAAAGAAAAGCTATGCTCTGTATTCTCTCATGACTGACAGTATGGCTGCTGTGGTGCACCTGTTAAACTACTACCCCACAAAGAATATAATCCAGACCCTGACTATGACAAGCATGAAAACATACAGTATTATAAAATACAAAAAATCCTAATTCCCTTCATGTAAGACCTGGTGACTGAATGCGCACACTGGGCTGTGTGTCAAAGCTGCTTTGTACGGCATCACCCACCATCTACCATACATCCTCCCCAACTTGGGTATGGTATGTTACTGTAGTGCTAGCAACAGTAGAAAAAAATTGAACATAATCCAGGCAGGAATTGTTTCTTTTGGCAAAATGTATTTTGGAAAATACAACAAATGTGTAGTATATAAAATCAGAGAGGTCTAATGAAATGAAATGCAGTATCCAGGGGGTTTTGGTGTTTGACCCATACTAAGCACAGGAAGTGAGGATATGTCTGTCTCTGACCACTATTTAAGCTGGTCTCTTGTAAGTACTTCTTGGATGTGTAATACTTGTTGGAGCCCCCCTTTAACATAGTCTACTGCTTTTACTGATGTTTTTTTAGTTTTGGAAAAGGAACCCCTGACTGCATATGCCATTAATCTGTCCTCCCATTTCTAAAAACCCAACCTCCGGCTTCAGTGTTATCAGTATGATGGAGGTTTATCTCCGATCACTCTGACATAAAAACAGCCCACCTGCCACTTTTCCATTTCATTGATGTAGTTGTTCATTAGTCTGGGATTCGGTGGGGAGTTTTAGTGTCCCTTGATGCTCTATAAATGTTGTTTCAGGGGGGTGTTTACCCTCTGAAGACAATGAAGAACACACTAAATCTGTTTTATTTTGACTTGAAAATATTCATTATTAGAAATCATGAAAGCATAAAAATCAGGCTACATCTGCTCACTGTCCTGTGCACACAATGCCACCTGAGAGTATGAAAATTAAATAGTTCCAAAGAGTCATTTTATTCAGAGAGCTAGTTTCTATATTCTCCCCAGTCTGAGTTTGATCAGTGCACCTGAAATAAAGTCACATTCATTATGCATTTTTCTCTCTTTGGAGTGGAGCAGTAGCTGCATTTATCTGTCTAAAAAGAAAAAAAAACTCTCACCTGACCTCACAGGGTTCAGACGATTTTTTGAAACTGCAACAAGAGACTAATTTCTTTTCAAGCCGACAGTGAGAGAGCAGGCACAGAAACACCGTTGGAGCTCCTAATCCAATCAGAGTCGTCTTTTCCTGTGAGATAACAGAGAGTGTGATGTTTTTTTAATCTCTCTGTCTGTCATTGTGTGAAAAACAGATGGGTTAATATGGAGCAGAGAGAGAATGAATGCGGCTTGATTTCAATTAAGCAATGACAAGTATTCAATTACGCTAATCGTTTGGCCGTAGGTAAGTGCTTAAGAGGCTGAGGGCCTGTGGTCAACACTCAAAAGTTCCTTTTCTTTGCTATGAGAACCCTGCAGGGCGGAAACTCAGTTTAATTGGATGTGGGGGTTTTTTTCTCCAGGTTTTGAAAATGATTGTCCATTAGTAGAACTGTAAATCCTCCTCCTCTGCTGAGGGAAATGAGAATGCATAGAGAGCCAGAGACAGGAGATGCAGGATTTCACTGTCGATGTGATCTCTAGCCTGTGGCGTTGCCTCAGGGACCATTTATCAACATATGGCCAACAGTACAGTAGTTAAGACCCACTGGTGCTCAGCATTTTCATCCAGCAGCCTGTACGACATAATTGCTTTCTTATGAAGAAGTATTTCAGCTGAGTACACAGTACCTTCTGTATTCATCATTACGCTTGAATGTTGACTGGAAACAAATGGAATACAAATTAAACTCACCTTTTGTTTCACTTGACCACACAGACCAAGGAACAAGATGATGTTGTTAACTTTTAGTTCCCATCCAGTTCTAGCTCAGGCATCTAATTGTTGGTGGTCTACACATGAGATTTGTTGACAATAAGAAAACTATAAAACGCCAGATTGACACAATATGGACCCAAATGTTGAAACTATATGTAAATCGGTTCATTTACATACATGTATTTGAACATATAATTCATCAGCTGGTGCATTAGGCTCTAAACAGTGGTTGACCCACTATTGGTTCATTTAAAGGCTTGATTAACACGCGATTGCTCTGACAAGGCTCTGACTAAGAATGCTGTTTATATTTGAGCTATTTAGAGTCAAATGTATTTGCCATAATAGTAAACTATATAATAATGTTTCCGATTCAAACAGGCATCTCTTATGCAGGTTGTATGAATGCGATTGCTTACAGCTGCTTAGTTACTAGAATATCTCGGCTGTTTTTAATCACAGCTCTGGCATTATATATTCCTCTGTCTGGCGTACACCACAGTCAGTGTGTATAAGTGTAATCCAGCTATAGAAGCAGCGTCTGAAGAACCCCATGTAGGTCTTGATCTACCACATGATTGAGGGCTTCATCTACTGTACATCTGTAATTAGAGGAAATGTTTCTAAGTAGGCACTTCAGACAGCTTGGATTGTAAATTCTCTTTTCAAGTTTGTCAGCTCTATGTGTGTGTGTTTAGTGTTTGTGTGCGACCAACTGAGTCACTTCTAAAAATACCTTGTGGAAAAGCATCATAATTGTATTGTACTTGTGATCCTATTACGCGTTGGTGGAGGGAAGTGCAGACCTACAACAGAGTTGAGCTATGGCTGTGTCTGTTAAACTTCAGATGGATGTTGTTTGCTAAGCTGTTCGGTTCTTGACCGTCTTCTGTGGGACTCATTTCTGTGTATTCAGGGAAAATTATGATTGCAATACATGGCTGATTATTCTTCATGCTGTTCAATTCTGTTCACTTCAAAAAGAACAATTAAAATGATGTTTTACTGTAAAATTCTGTGAAGATTTATGTGAAAATAGAGAAAAAAAGATCTCCAAGAGGATACAGAATCTCTGAAAAGTGTTGCTAATTCATTGCTCATTTCACAACACAGCTAGCAAACCAGATATTGTCGGTTTATCTTTTCGTCACTTGTCACCTCGGCTGGGTTATCAGTCAGACAAAGCAGGCAATGTCCCTGTGCTCCCCAAAATTCCAGATCTTAATTAGCTCAGGTTGGTTGTTATTCCTGAATGCATGGGTTTCATTAAATTGCTGTCACCAGGTATCATTCATTGATTAATTGCTTAATCCAAAAGTCAGAATATCATGGTTGTCTTGTAAATTGGTAGGTAAGTAATGTTTTCTCTAGCTAGACAGGATGTAAAATAAGCATGGCTGCCAAACGGCCATCCACTGCCGAGCCAATACTGTCTTAAGAGTATGCCAGCAGAGGGATTGGATGGTATCTAGTAAGTATTTGGAATAAACCATCAGTGAAACAGAAAGAACCCTGGACAGGAGAGTGAATCAACCCTGGAAACAGACAGCATCAGCTGTCCGTGAACCTAAATGGCTCACACCATGCACTGGGAAGAGGTCAAAGGTCATCGACCGGGGATCAGTGGACAGCTGGTTACCATGAGACTAAAATCAGGACATATTTTGACAAATGGTCGCAGTGAGAATCAAATTTTTGCCTTTTTTTGGTGAACTATAGTGTGCCAGGCAAAATGTTTCTACCTCCATCACTGTGAAAGGAGGTGAAAATTACTCCAGAGACAGATCACTGGGGACAGTTTTCTTAGGGACAATTTTTTCCCATAGGGTTTAGTATTTTGCTCAAGAATACTTTGACATGCGGACTGGATGAGTTGGGATTGAATGTGCAATCTTCCAATTGGTGGACAACCCACTTTACCGCTGAGCCAATAGCCCCACTCAGGAGATCACAAATTTGAAATACTTTTCAAAAATGCTGTGGGCACCACAATTAAAATTGCAGTCACCTACAAATCCCAAACTATCTGGGCGGATGGATACCAGTAGAATTTATTGAAAAAGTCAGAATTTTACCGCTGTTTGAATCCGGTCCAAACCTACCTGCCACAACGGATCACTAGGCCTGTAGACAAATGACATAAGGACACTCTACACGATATTATAGACAGCTAAGTGGAAATCTTGCGCTGCTGGCATACTTAAAATAACATATATTGTGGATGACAGAGACTGGGGAGATGGGGTGTAATGTGACAGGAGTGGGGGGGGTTGCTGCAGCACCTTTCTGACACCCCAGGACCAGCTGCACCTTACATGCATGTTCAATGCGTGCATCAATCAACCGTGGTCGATGAAAACCTTCCTTAATACTGAATACATTTTCACACACCTCGGTGGATGTGTGTGTTTAGTTCCTTTGATCAGATCAAAAATCTGCCAGATATATCAGCAAGTGCAACAAAAAGACTGTCCTTCACACTAGTAAATGCCTGCCCTCCTACTGGCAACCCAATACAGAGAAATATCATCAACCTCTGAATGATCACACAATCTGCATATTTCACTTAACTCTGCCCCGTTCGACTGTTTGCTAACACCGTGCTAAACAGTATGTAATTAAGTTTCTTAATGGGTAGTGACAAACTACCGTTTCAAATCTAAGAATCAATGTCCATTAAGTACATCTGCACAGTGAACACTAGCATTAGACCTTCCTGATAAACAAACCCCATTTATTCCAGTTGCATTTCACATTATCTTTGGTACATCACAATGAAAACTGATGCAAATAACCAAGCTGGAAGATATTTTGTTTGCTCAGCCTTAAAATACCCTTAGGTTATATTGTGTTGCAAAATCATTTGATTTGGAAGATATTTTAGTTCAACCAATGTGTTTCCAAGCTGTAGCTATGGTTACTGCAACAATATTTGCAATTCAAGGAAATATTAGTTTTTTACCCATACTAGTGTTACATGTTGTTTTAGGTGTTTCATTGAGATGGACTCCCAAAAAGCCCAGCCATGTTTAAGGAGACAGGCAAGCTCGTCCCAGAACAGCAAACCCTCCTGTCTTTATATGTCTTGAATGGTACTTAATGAAGGTCAGTTAGGGGTCGAGAAGGCAACATAAACACAGACCACACAGCTCCCAGAAAACAAAGGCATTATAAAGAGTGCTGACTGACAGAAAATGATTCTACATCTTTGCAGAGAGCAATCAGAAGAGCTAAAGGAGGATCTAATTGAACAGCAGTAGGATCAACAGGTTTAGCAGAATCCAAGGATTCAACACTCAGTAAAACCTGCAGGCTGAAAGGGATCAACTACATTACGTAACTCTCCTCTGTTCTGGGGAGGGCAACTTTTCAGGGCAGATGGCCTCCATCCAAACAGATCTGGAGTTAAACTATGGATGGACCATTTTTGGTTCAGTCTGTGGTGCCCATTGGTCATGCCTAACATGATGCACCCTGACGCACAGGAGCCTCTAAGACAAAAAGTCACAGCCTCAAAGTCAGAATGTTGATGGATCAGTCTTCTGATTCCTCCTCCCTTCACTCTGCACTCTCCCTTACCCCAGCTCTTTTGTGATTTATTGATAAAATACAAATGCTGGCTAACACTGGCATTAAATTTACCCTCTGAGCTCTACCACATGTTCTGCCTCTCCCCCAACCAAGTGCATACCATATCACCGACCTTGCTGCTATTGAAGAGGAGTAAAAAAAAAACAGTCCTCTCCTGCCCAGCCTAACAAGACTGATAAAGCCAGTGAGATCACCACAAGTTTGCTTCATCAGTCTTCCCACACACCCCCTCTCTAATAAACATCAATGTTTAAGGAACTGGATGTGATTTTAATGGATACCACTGAGCTGTACTGCTGCATTGTGAATGGCCACCATTCAAATCAACACCAAGTAAAAGTGTCTGTCATCAGTGCAGACAGGAGACTATTACTTAAGCTTACTTAAGTGACTGATGTTTTACAGAACACTGTGCAAAATGGTAATACAATCAGTGAAATTAGCATGCAACCTGAAAAAACAATGTTTTATTAGGTTATATCTTTCACCTTATATCACCTGCTGTCTCTAAAACTACGTGTGTACTCCTGGTCTGAATTATATCTGAGGTGTGTACATTCTCACCCCACATTTGTCTTTTATAAATACTACATTATATATGAGAAATATTTATACGTGGAATGGTGAATGTCTGTTTACACATCTGTCAAGTAATGATTTAATTATGAAGCACCATCTTGAGCTTGTTTTTTAACTGAAATTCTGCCAGACAAACATTATAGTGCAACAGTTCTTATCGAGTCAACCCCTCCCTCCTCGTCATCTGGATTGACTTTGAGTGGGTAGTTACTGCTGGTGATTTTAATCTGCATGCTGAAAATGGCCACTAAAGAAGAGAGCGGCAATAAAGAACAAGGGATTGTGGATAACTGTGGTCTGACTCTGCATGTGAAAGAGCCCAGTACTAACCATATTCTGGACTTAATTATCTCTAAGGGTCTTAACATATTTAAGGTTGTAGCGACTGATGCTGCTCTTTGTGTTCAGTCCTTTGTTTCCTCTGAGATGACTATCTCCGTGCATACAAATGTTCAGTCAAGGTTAATCAGAAAAAAAGGTATATCACTGATTATTCAGGATTCCTCTTCCACACCTGTCCTTTCTTGAGTTTCATGAATTATTAGTATTGTGATTCTAAAACACACAAGATTCCATGTCCCATTTTGCCCCCACTAAGGCAAAGTAGTATCCAATAAGAAAAGAGCACTATGGAGAAATGCTACATTGGTAAAAAAAAAAACCTCAACACAGGTGGCAAAAATGTGTTACTCTGGAATGCAAAGGAATCCTTCTCTGACATGATTGCCAAAAAGCAATGATAATGCATGTGGTTTACTTGCTACTGTTGACAGGCAGACATGTGGAGTTCCCCAAAGCCCTCTTCTGTTCAATGTCTACATGCTTTCATGAGCTCAGATTATAGAAAACACCAAAATGTCTGACCACAACTATGTAGCTGACCCACAGATTTATATAAAAAGGTATAACCAGGTGACTATGGTCCCATACAAGCACTAAGTGCAATGTATCACTGGCAGTCTTATCTACATTATTACAGCGTAAACCTCACATTCTATTGTAGAATACCACATATGGTACAATGAAACATTGTCAAGGTAATAACAGTATAATGCTGGCAACCACAGCTAACTTAGTAATTTTACAGAGAAACCCCCCACAACCCTCCTTCTAATCATACCAAGAGACTTTTGAAAATAGCTAAAAATCAGCAAAGTCAAGATTCTAAAATATTAATTATTTCAAAATAAATCTTATACATTTTAAAGAGCACCTTCACAGTTTCGGGCGTCTGAATCGAGGGAATTGCTCTGTGTTATGCATCGCAATCAAGACATTCAACTGATAATCATACTGCACAGGAGGGATCTAATTTGCATGACGAAAAAAGAAATCAAACATTTAACGAAACCTTTTTATTCCGCAGATAAACTATATTTGACAGAATCTGGCAGACCTCTAAAATTCTTTTTGAAGAAATGTCCTGTCTCCCTACGACGTAGCGTAATGTTTGCCCTCTCATTACATACCCTTCGATATCCCAAAATTACCAGATTACCAAATACTGCATCCACTCCTATGTGTAAACATTCGTGAGAATTGAGGAACTGGTCATTGTTGATTGGTGCAGGGTAAGAAAAGTATCCACACAGACAGGTTGTCCTCAAACTGGGAAAGAATTGAAGTGCTGAGGGTGCTGCGGAAACCCCTCACCCTAAAGTGTTTGTTTTTATTTTTTGTCTCATATTAAACTGTCTCCTGGTGAGGTACAAGCAGATGGTTATAATATGCATATGTATATAATAAATATTATACAATATGTCCCTGTAGTCATTTGTCTGTAGGCCAGATGTGTCACAGCAGTAAAGTCTGGAGCAGATTCAGACAGCCCCTATAGCATAAACAGAATTTAGTTCAAATACAGCCAACGGCAATACTTACAAAATCATGTTTCTGATCTCTTTCTGTGCGCTCAGTGTAGTTGGACCTTATTGTACTTTTGTGCAGAAGATTTTCATAATGGCCTTATAATGTTGTAAGTCACATCTTGACAGCGCCATATGGCGTTTAGTCTGTGAAACAATAAAACAGTAGGAAAAACAGCATAGTTAAAAAAAGAAAAATAATATTCTTATTCTAACATAATTATTATTATTATAACTACTCTTGCCAAATGCATTCTGGGATGTATTGTGTATGGAGTGAAATGGCCCGCAAGACATGGTGGAGCAGGTAAAGAAGTGTATTTTTATTTGAAGTTTCCTGTGTAGGTAAGTACCTCTTGGAAGAAAAGTTTAATCACAGCCAGCAGCCACAGCTGAATTTCAGCAAGACAGGATTTGGAGGTTTTTGGGGCCAAAATGGAGGCTGATGAGTAAACAAGACTTAGGAGGTGTCTAACATAAATGTTTTTCATATTCAGGAATTATGGATTAAGACCTATATTTAACATAAAGCTGTCTTAAATAAAGGCCTCGTTCTTAATTGCAAAAAAACAAACAAAAAACAAGCAAACAAGAAGCTTTAAAAAACGTTAAATACCTCAAGATGATTTAGAGGCCTTGACAAAATGATACAAAATGCTTTTTAAAGCAGATATATAATCAAACTCCTATATTTTTTGTGACTGTACGGCATAGTAAAGGCTCCAGATTTGAGGGTTGGGTGTTGCGCTCCTGCACAGACTTCCTACCTCATTATTGAGGTTACAACTGGAAGCTATTGACATAAACATTGTCTGTCTCTCTCATCCTTTTCGAGCCTCAAGCTATGAGGACCTGGAGCATAAGCAGCTGGCTAATTTACTAATACACGCCTACTCTGTTCTTACGCACAACAGGATCGCAGCCAGCTTCTGTAGTACTATCAACACACTCATGCACATTAGATTGCATGGAAATCCGTGCATGCCAGCCTGCATCCACGTCATTAAAGCCATTGATTTGACATCAGAATGAATTATGAGCAGGAGGAGTAGAGGCCTCCATCTGACTGCATCAGTTTATTGACAAAACCCCTTTTATAGAGGAGAGGTGGCAGCAGCTCAACACTGAGCTGCCCATTATCCTATAGCTGTGGATTGGCTCATGAATGAGGAAATATCTACATCAGACAAATAGAGGCTAATTTGAATCTACCACAGAGATGTAAAAAAAAATAAATTCTATGCTCGTCTCTCTCAATGGATTATTGTCAAATGTCGGAGCCATCACCGTCTCTGCTATCGACAAATGCTAATGCCCTCAACAAAAGTCTGCTGTCTTTGGCTGCACAACCATTTGAGCAATAAACACTTAGCAAAATGTTTGTCTCTATTGACGTGTGTTTCAGGGTGACACTTCAAAGCAATGTCTCGACAATAATCCCACTATCTTGAGTGAAGACTTGCCTGCGTGAAGCAAAAACACAATTCCCGATTCGAGGGGAAACTAACTAGCAAACAGCATGCTCTTCACATGGCCGGTCTATATTCACACACACACACACACACACACACACGTTATATGTTTTGTGCAGCAATCTGAAAAAAATCTCTCCCTGTCATCTCCTTCACTCTAGGTGGGCAATCACACACACACACACACACACACACACACACACACAGTGTTTAAGACCTGTAGAGGTAGTAGAGAGGAACCTAGTACATTTTCAGTCAGCTGTAAAAAACCAACTCCCTACAGCATCTTATGGGTCTCAACCAAGCATGAATAGAAAATACCAGGGGTCCGACTGAAAGCAAACTGCTGATCTGTAAAAGGGTCAGTTCACCCAAATTACAGAAAAATCCCTTTTCTCTCTCCACTTTAGTGGTATCTAGTGGTTTTATCTGTCCAGGTTTCGAGATAAGAGAGGAGAACGGAATTTAGTATGTTGTGCTCACAGCAGTGAAACATGACACTCTGAGAGTTCAGCAGCAACATTTCTTTGCAGAATACATTTTCCCTGAAATACCACCATTTGCTCTAGACTTAAAGAGCAACGATTTATTCAGTAGTTTGATTCATATAAGGCTAGGAGCAAACTTTTTGAATAACTTCAAAGAGAGTTTTCAAAGTTTAACAAGGTTACTTCTTTGAAACAATGCCAAGTATTTCATCTGAATGGGAGAGAAATACCTGTTGTGTTTACAGTCAAAACTGTCCAACGCTCTCTTATCCACAAAAAAACATGTTTACAAGAACAAAATAAATCACATATGCCTGAAAGTCTGTTTGGTCAAGCTTGCTCCACCTGTGCGCCTCCACCGGTTGACAACATGTCCATTCTCTAAGAGGAATGTAGCTTCCACTTCAGCATCCCTCTCCACATCTTTATAATTTGATGAAGTCTGGATCGTGCTTTCTGTTGCCCTCTGTTCCTCTTCTTCAAGATCAGATTCATCCTCATCAGTCTTGATCAAGTGTGTAATCAAGAGCCTCTTCCACACTCACTCATGCACTCATTATGCTGTTGCAGAATTAAATATAAAGAAGGACCAAAAGCCTTCTTAAATATGGGTCAGAGCTGTGAGAATGGATAGTTTAATGCTTTGTGTGGTGGGTGCAGTTTATTGGAAACACACTGGTGGCTACAAACATCTTTTTATAAACAGAGCACTGGCAATGAAGCGCAAGAACTTGGTTGAATTGTGGTTGTAATTACAACTTAGTCTTTGCTCTACTCCAAGTGTGTGTGTGTGTGTGTGTGTGTGTGTGTGTGTTCGTTTTTTGAACGGTCGTACTCACGCGGAGTGAAAAGCACAAAGAGGGACACAACGTGATATTGTTTGAAAATATGGACCAGCATCTCCATATTCAGACAGCCTCTCCATTCATTGTGTTGCATTCAGTTGTGCTCAAGAAAAAAAATGCCACGAATAGTTGTGTAACAAATAAAAGGAGCCAGAAAAAAGAGACCTATAGAGAGAGAACTTCAAATTCTGCTGATGTTCTCAACTCTGCCGGTCACGTGAGAAGGTGGGTGGGCATGAATCTGACGCGACTCACAGACATGGTCGGACATAGCTCGCTCATCTGACATCACACTGGTGAGTGCAGGGAGGTGGGTGTGGGGGTGTCCAGGGGGGGTTCTGAAGCTATTCGACCAACCAACAGGCAAGTTCTGATAAAGTTCACTTGCCCCGTTTGTGTGTGACACAGGATGCAGGATGGTTTTGGATAACCTCATTGCATAGATTTCCTACAGTGTGTCATTTTAGCCGAAAACCAAACAGTATGATCAGTATTCATTTTGATTTAAAAAAACAAAACATTTAATATCATTTTAAAGATTTTAAATTGGTCATATTTGGCTGGAACAAAACACAAGAGCCAGCAAGCTTCTCCACTGGCTTTGATTGCTTTCTTAAAGTCGAGGTAAAGTTGAGAGTGTGTTGCAGTGTGTCCCTTGACCTGAAAGGCACCGTGCTGGTTGACAAATCTCTGCCTACTTAATTTGCAAGTTGAGATTTGATCAATGCGACTTTTGGGCTAATACCAGGGGTTAATGCCAGGACCTTCCACAAGTTCACATTAGAATACCAAGTGGAAATGGATTAATAAGGCAGATAGCTTAAAACCTGCTAAATTAAAAGCAGACCTGTCTGTGTGGTTACAGCTTCAGCTTCAGTAATTTAGTATGAACTAACCCTTTAACCATTTTTATGCCTTTTCCTTTTCCTTTTGACCACCATCGTGGTATTCTACAACTCTTATAGGTGGGTTAGCACTTCCTCAAGGCAGGTTGAGGCTGGTTTTAGTGCAGCTTTTACAGATCAGTTGTTGAGTAAAATCCTATCCTCATCTTCACCACACACACACACACACACACACGTGCACAGATGAGCCAGTGACCAGTATTGCAGAGAACATGAGGTCGCAGCACAGCTGGAGAGCTGAATATTTCCGCTATCTTTTGCTTAAGTTTTAAATAATGAATAGGGGTTGCGTTGAAAATCGTGTTGCGCTGCAAGCATCCACACAAATCACCTCAATGTGACTGCGCACTGCCGGCTGAGAACAGATGAAGAGATTTAATAGATTCTTGTATTTTTTCTTTCCCCAACCACCAACATTAATTCAAAACACGGGGAGTTAAATCTGTGGCTGCTGCTGGTGAATATATGAGGAGAGAGGCAGTTAAAGCCTAGAGCAGCTGGAAAAGACAAACAGAGCTGGTGTTAACATGATGTGTGGAGGTGATATTCACCTCTGCAATAATCAGATCAGCCAGTCCAGGCAGTCCTCTGATATGATGATATGAAGTTTCCCAGCTCTATATGAAAGCTGCTGTAGATTGGATCAGACTGTATGTGTATGTGAGAGACCACATCAGTATAGTCAAAGCATAGAATATGAATCATTTTGACTATTTTCAACTAAATGTGTTAAATTTAAAAACAACAAAAAAAATCATAGTCTCCAAGCCAAACTGAGATAACTGCGGTGACATCATCATGACATCATCGGGGTTATTTTCTCAGACATTGTAAAGCTCCTTCAGCACTTTCTAGTGTGTTATGATTTTTATTTTTAGCATATTTTATCAGTTTTTCATGCATATTGCTTATAATTTTGCAAGATGGTGAATTTTTCAGAGTTCTCAATTTTTTTCATGTATTTTTTGTGTATTTTAGACCATAAAATGATGCGCATCATGACAAAAACATGGCAATTTAAGGGTTAATTTTTTAAAAAACTAATTAAAATTTGATATGTATGATTAGGGCTGATGCTGATCTAAAAAACTATTTAAAAAAAATTTAAAAAAAAGAAAGATTTTTAACATTTTTATGGCTTGTTTTTATGCATACACATTTATGTGTGTAAGGATCTTTAACGTGATTATTTCTGAGGACCTTCAAGGGGTTAAGAGATACTGAAGACATTATACAAGTGTTTCACGGACTGAGTAGCACTTCCCATAATTAGTAAACTGAGTCTGATGTGAAAAAATTAGTGGAGTGCTCCTTTAGAATGATGGCATTTACAAAAGCTGCTTTCAATTACACTTTTTACACTATTAGATCATTTCACTGATACACTGATAATTTCCAAAGCAGCTTTCGTACACTTAGTAACGCAAAGTATATTTAGCTTCAATCCAGCAATTGTTGCTCCCCTACAGTGGGAATCATTGGAAGGCAGACAGTGCAGGTTGATGCTGTGACAGCAGCCAGGAGCAATGATTGACAGCCAGTAGACAGATGAGAGTTGAAACCCATCAACAGTAGATTCACATGTTTTATTCAACGCACAGCACAAAGGACACACTATGGTAGCACACTGTGTACGCCCTTTGTATTAATGGATGAATATTAAAAAATAAAGCCTCCTGGGTGTATGTGATATGACACATATCCCTGCGCCCTGAAATGAAAGCTTCTGTGTGTGCGTATGTGTGTGTGTAAGTTGTGATGAGAAAGTGACAAATTCTTTTCTGTGGGCCCTGCAAATAATCCCTGTGGAAGGACCACAGGTCTGAGAGCAGCTCTGGACCGAGAGAGAGAGAGAGAGAGAGAGAGAGAGAGAGAGAGAGAGAGAGAGAGATGCACTAATTCACATGATGTCACAGTGCTTGAGTTTTCCATTTATGATTTAATAAAAACAATCAGATATCCACCAAGCAGCTGTTGATACCAAACTGATGTCATATACATTCACATATCTTCATCTCAGATTGAAGTTCTACTAAAGCTACCTGATCCCACTCATATTTCTGTTCTATTCTTTTTAAAGCTCCATAAATCTAGATTTTTTTCTTTTATTCATAGAAGCAATGACTCATATAACTTTGCGATGTTAATGGAATGCCAGTTACACTGATGTCCCTGAGGATCAACAGCCCAGTTTAGAGCCAATGGTTGACAATGTTCAGACTAAACGTGGAGCAAATTTTAGCAGAGAACAAAAAAAGATATGAATCTTCTCTGAGAGTTGTGCAGTCGTGACAGTGTGCTCAAAACAATTCAGCTGTGACATTTGTGAGCAGAACACTCACTTTATGTTGAACGGTAAGTGGACTGCACTTTTATAGTGCCCTTCTAGTAGCCCAACCACTCAACCACTTTAACACTGCATTCACTCATCCTTACAACAATGGCACTGGTTCAGCACAAGGAGACAATCACAATTCAGGAACACCATCTGATTGGACACCATATGTCCAGTGAGAAAGGAGAGCCTAAGTACTGCAGAGCAAAGTCATTTCAATCAAGCCAGAGATTTTTTCGCGGAGACCAAAGCACATCTACAATGGCACTGTATTTATATCCAACAGAACTCCAACTCTGTACCGCTTTCCTGGCCCCCGCCACCATGATAGAAACGGGCCAGTGATGGAGAGACCCAACAGAATTGGGACATTTATTTACTTCCATTAAACTCGAATAACTAAAAGTCATGTGAAGGATGACTTTGATCACACCAAGCAAATACTTCCATACTTCCTATATGATGCCTCTTATATATTTACCAGAGGATCTACCACCCATTATGTTTCGCTTTCATCTCTGGACTCTAAAACCATAAATCTTTTGCCTCATCCATGGTCAACCTTTCCCCGTCTCCTCCTCTGTCCAAACACCTTTGGCTCATTTATTCTGTAATGTACTTCTCCATACACAAACTAAGGCTTGATAAAAAAAAAAAAATGACCCTAATATTTAACCAAATCCTAAATAACAAACCACTACTTACAAATCTAGACCAACGAAATTACACTTTTATGTGTGTGTTATTAGAACAACAAAACAAAGTGGAACACAGCTCTGTGAATAAAAATAGAAAAGAGAGAAGAAGAAAAAAATACTGGCTCCAGTGTATTTATGCTACAGCCCAGAGTCCACCCTTCCAAAGAAAGTGGCTACTGGCTCCTCCAAAAGTTACTGGAAGTCACGTGACATCATATGCTCATTCTTGCCAAAAAAGCCATAATACTACACACAGTTGGTCTCTGCATCTCACACACACACATACACACACACACACACACACACACACACACACACACACACACACCCCTATAATACCAACAGTGAACTATCACTACACACCAAATAAATGTTGCTTACTATTTCAAGTCCTTTAAACAAAGAT
This sequence comes from Pempheris klunzingeri, assembly GCF_042242105.1. NCBI lineage: Eukaryota > Metazoa > Chordata > Actinopteri > Acropomatiformes > Pempheridae > Pempheris > Pempheris klunzingeri. Next base: position 29,696,705 of record NC_092012.1, on the reverse strand, counting down.
AAAATAAAAGCTTTTTTTCCACCTAGAATGAATTCTATGATGAATACAGACTGAAGAGGGAACATGAGCAGGAATAAAGACTTTAATATCACCGTTGTTATCTAAGAAGGAACCCGTCATCAACAACCAGCTGAGAGAGGATTCCTGTCATTCTGTACAGTAAAAGTATGGGCCTTGTTTTCTGTCACCTTAAAAACCAACCTTAAAAACTTTGCTGTAAAAAAAGTCACGTTTGATTTAAACTGAAGTGATAGAATCAACTGATATATTATTTGTTATTCTCCCTGCTTTCCCTAACAAATACTTTTAATATATCACATCTAGCTAAACATTCTGTTGAAAACAAAACGAGGCAGCACCTTTTCAGACATTTAAAAACATGCATCCACGCCGAAGTATGAATGTCCATGATTTCTATGACACCAAGCAGGTCCTAATGAGCTTTATCCAAAAAGCAACCCTGCTGGTGCCCCTTTAGTAAAAATACAATCACACTACAGCAGTTTGTACAGCAGTAGTGAATGATGCTTGATTCAAGCTTCACATATTCAAGGTCACAAAAATGATGTCATGCCACTTGGACAATACTTTGCCTTGAAACCTTTTTCACTGCACAAAAGTAAAGATAGCAGAACTAGACGTTCAGATTATTTAATTATTAATATTTAGATTATCATTTTGTATGTTTTTGTTCTTTTTTATTAATTCAGGTGGAATCTGCACCATTATGTATTAGCATAGCATTTTAATAAAGATTAAGTTTGAAACTATTTTTTTTTTTTTTTTCCCACAAAAATACAATAAGACATGTTCAAATTTGTGGTTTCCTCATCACATAGCCCGTAAGGAGCATGTAGGTGCTATTTACTAGCCTGCCTGAGCCTGCAAGCCAGTCTAAGGAGGAGTGTGAACATATATGTGATTAAAGTCCCTGCTCCAGCCTGCAGGGGCAGTGCAACTTCAATCTCCTCATGGTTGAAATTTAAACTAAATTCACCACAGGGTTTTAGACATGATTTTAGCATGATTTAAAGCGTGACCAACAGTGGACCTCCACTCCAAACACACACATACAGACACACACACGCCGAGGCGTGTCCCCCTCTGCTTACCTGAGCGGTGCTCCCTGCTCTAATGTACGTGCAAATGCTCCCTGTCAGAGGCAATATTACTCTGGGTGCAGGAAAAACCACTGCTCTCACTTTCACCTTTATTATTCATCACCTACATCACCAAGAGCATGCAGGCATGCATGCGTGCACACACACACCTTAGAGTCCTTCCATTATGTGGGTAACGAATCTTGCCTGTCCAAACACATATTTTGGCACATTAGAGTCAAGGCTTGATAAACAAGTAGGACTTCCAAGTACCTTGTGTCTACGTGTGTGTGCATGAGTGTGTGTGTGTGTGTGTGTGTGTGTGTGTGTGTGTGTGTGTGTGCTCCACCACTATTAATACAGGGTCAGTGCAGTGGTATAATGTTGAAATCTGCTGTTTCCAGAGCACAGACATGCTCCTTTATCTCTGTCAACAGCTCCGTGCCTGCTCTAATTCTGACTAAAAACTACTAATCATTACTGAGACATTCTTGGCCTGTTGCTTAAAGGCCCTGCAGCAGCTTCACACACACACTTGAAGCTACAAAACACCTCCAACAGCGTTCCATGTTGGAGTCTGCTCTGTGTGAATGAGGAGAATTCACAGAGAAGATATCCAGCTGTAGGCAGGCTCCATGTATCTGAGGAGTGTTCTGACTGGAAACTAAATTCAGAACAGTTACTAGCAGGCAGTGCTCTCACTATATATTGGAACAGAACTAGTATCCTCCTTGAAACTCCACTGAATGTTTATCTTTAAATAGCAAACACTCAACCTCTGTAGGCTTGATAGGTCCTAAAAAAGTTTGTTAGTGCAAATATAGTTAGTTTAGATTAACAATAGATGAATCCATTAATCCAAGACTCAGAGACACTGCAAAGCAAACCTCTATCAAACCCAATACATAACAATAATAAATCAAATCAACTTGAATTACTACACAGAGAAAAAACACACTAGATGTAATTAGCAACTGTGCATCACATGACAAAGTTAAACAGCATGATGAAGGTACATGCCAGCCTAGATACAATCAGATCTAGTCTAGGTTATGACAATAATTGTAATCAAAGTTCAAACAGCTAACATCTACATGAGGCAAAAAGATGCCCACTTATGGTAAGGCAAACCTTTTTTACCTTCTACGACACGTAGCAGCTTTTGCCTAGTTAGCAACGCACTGACATTATGTATGCAACTTTATTTATATCTGTCAAAGGTCTTTTCTTAGCCTGCAAAAGGTGGTAAACTCAATTCTTGCAAATCAGAAAGTGGGTAAACAGGAATTCCACTGGGTGTGTGCTACACTACACCCTCTTCCCACAGCTTTGATCTAAATTGAACTCCTGGGATCCAAACAAAACACAGTCTGGAGGACGTGGCTGTGTTGTGTGATTTTAATGTTAGCATTTAAACGACTGCAATGGATCAGTGAGCATGCAGGTGGAGGTGGATTTCTGTCTGTGTTTTGTCTGTCTGGATCAGATCAATCCACAAGAATAACAGAGTCGCACAGAGAGCATGAGCTGCTGTCTGTTGTAATGCCAGGCCAGTGCCTGGAATCAATTTACAGTCAGTTATCCACGCAAGCCCATCATTGCTGTTTTATTTCATTAATTAAGAACACAGACTGGGTGGAGGAGGGGTTGAAGTCAGGTTGACCGAACTTCTGCTGCAAAGTAGCAAATACAGACAGGAAAACAACTGTTCTAAACAATTTCACAGCCCATTAAGGAGTTGATGGACAGGTCAGAAAAGAAAAACTATTCCATTCCATCTGGGCAACTTCATCTACAAATATGGAGCGATTATTCTCCAAAGCAGAGCAGAGGAGAAAGCAGAAAGCAGTCGACCAGAAGGGAGAGAAATTTTCCTCTTTCAATTGAGGATAGAAAGCTGATGGTTTCCTCGAGTAAACTGTGGCCTTTGGCTGCTGGCCCAATCATCCACATTGGCAGCTCTCTGCCAGTTCCCTCTGACTGTATGTCTCTGACTATATGTGTGGATGTGTGCGTGGAAACTCCAGCCTACACTGGAAAGGCTTTTTCTCCGCCAAGAGTAGTCTTCCTCACGCTGGAAAAGGATTGCTTTCAATAGATATAATAGAAAAAAGGTCAAAAGTTTGAGGGTATATGTGGATTTTAGAATATATAGAGGCCCCTTAGTGGCTTGCAATGCCTAAAATTACTACTAGACTTTTAAGTATAGAGAGATCATTTAAATCACAACTAAGAAAAAACACTTCATGCTGTTTTGGAAGTTGAAATCTGCATTCATTTATTTTTTGGCCACTTGATGGCAAACAATTGCCCCCAGTATGCATTATCATTTCAGTCTGTTTGACCAATTCCTGAGACAAATATCTGGCTCTTCAGCTTGTCTCTAAGCGTCCACTGCTTGGTGCTGGAGAGGTAGCATACAGAGGGTTTAGCGGGGATTTTCCACTAAAATGAGTTGCCTGCTGCTACTGGAAACCAGTCTGACGAGAGGCCAGAGAGTGAAGCAAGCCAGTAAAGTAGCGTGTTGTAAAATTAAAACAATGAGCTCTGTTGGTTCATCATTATCTGTCACAGTTTTAACATAACGCACAGCAATTTAATCTTAACCTTTTATCTTAAACCTTTTTGTGTTGGCAAGCTTTACTTTTTTTTTTTTTTTTTTTTTAGACGCAGCTGTTCTCACTTTAAGCCACTGTCTACATTTTTACTGCTAATGCCTACCACATGATCATTTTTATTCTAATCAAACAAGAAAAAGGAGTCACTTCCCATGCAGCAGGCACTCAGTGGGGTTTGCAGCAGAATGTGAGAACACTTTACAGGCTTCTCACTCATGCCGTACTCTAGTTTGAGCTGGCAAAATTATTTTACTGCCATTTTCTCCCCAATAGCCTTCCTTCCTTCTTGCAGGAAGACAGCTGTGTAATTGCAGCTCCTGGTTTCCTCAGCCAATATTTCAGGTTCAGCAGCAGAGAATTTTCACACTCTCTGTGCTCCATTGCTGTCAGACATGCTCAAGATGCATCTTTAACGGCCTAACATCAGTTCTTAATTAGCAGCAGTACATTCAAATTAACTCAGCCGCAGCATTCATTTACATCATCACTCATACTGAATACCCTGCCACATTAAAAAGATTCAGAGACACAAAATGATGTGGCCTAAACAGTCATTTGTGGTAGGTTTGGGAAGTGTACTCAGTTTTTAGAATAACAAATATCATAGGGTGTAACCACACATTCTTTGGGGGGGGGGCTTGTGTCCCCCTGTATACTGAGAAAATACCAATCTGTCCCCCCAATACAAAGTAAAAATATGTTAAATATGTCATTATCCCATCAAAATCATAAAAAAGGGATTTATTTTACATTTATTTCCCTTTGTTAAGAAAAACATAGCTAACTATGCTAGCACACCCACACAACTCGGTTTCTGATTTACATGGCTGCCAACCCTCTCCCAGCTGATGCTTTACACTCAAACTCAAACATTTTCTCACGCAGTGAAAAACTAATTTCTAACTTATAATGTGTCAGTTTTAACCCCATGTCCACCCTGTGGCACTGCGGCGTGACCCATGGTTATCGACCGTCGGACAGGTAACCAGTTCTTGCGTCCGTAATATGATGCGTGATAACACCTCGTCTGTCCAAGTGTATCTGTCAACTACAATAGTCACAACAAAGTGTCCCAGAGTTAAAGTAGAGCCTCTCTCGCAGAAAGCCCCTCCGTACCCCCATACAAGCCTGCAACGCCAAATGCTATTCACATACTCGACACAGCGCATACAGTTCAGTACGGTTCATACTGAAGTCAAGGGTTAAAAATGGTCAATGAATTGAATTTCAATATTTAGGGCTGTTTATCTGCTTCTCACTCTCAATAGAGTAAAGTGAAGTAATAATAAAAGTCATTGTTCTTCTGGTAACATAACACTATCTGGTCACAAAGCAGTCAGCATAGAAATCACAGACTTTTCCTTTAAATGTAAGTTCAAATGGTCAATGTAGTTCTCAGAACTATGATCTAAATGTGCAAATTATCATATATAGACATCATAGAATGGTGGGTGAATGTCTACACCACGGTCACACCACTGCAGATCACCAGGAAAGGCTAGCTGGATTACATAAACATTCATTCATGTATTCAGATATCTCCTCCATTACAACTTGAAATCGACTCTGTGTAAAACTCTCTTAGTCAGTTACTTTAAAGGCATCATAAGGCAACCTGACCCAGACCCCTTTCTCACCTGGTATTACGATCTGTATCTGGATGAGGAAGATTTGCATATTAATGTCGGTGTAATGCAGTCGGAATGTGTTCATATCAGCCAGACCACATCTTAAGTGTGTCTCAAGAGTCTTGAGATAACATTTGCTATGAATTGGCGCTATATAAATAGAGACTGATTGATAATTAAACGTGCATGGCGTGAGCATGTTCTTCACCCATCATGGTGAAAGCTCCACCTCCCCCTGCTGTCTCCAGAGATTGCTCCAGGGGTCACATTACTGATTTCAGTCTTGTAACATAAGTAACATCAGCCGCTGAAACGTGGCCCACAGATAGTTTCCACTGTCTGAGTCTGTCATGTGACCCCCACCTTGCGTAGCATCCCCCTGGAGAATCCTGCATCGCACGAACAACAGCGTCGGCTTTGTCTGCAAGTATCTAAAAAACAAGTGACAAAGCCCTCTGCTAGGACCAAAGGAGGGAATAAGGTGGGCAGGGGCAGAATGGATGGGTGGGTCGAAAAACATTGGACTTTAACACGGGAGACTGCTGCTGTCGGTTTCCCATTTCTAACAGCAAATCAATGTCCTCATTCTAATCAGTAAAGTGTTGCACAGGCCCTCCTTCAGTCCAGTGGGCTGCAGCTGAACTCAGGCCAGTCGCCGCAGATCAGACACATCAGAGCAGCTGCAGATTCATGAGTGATGCAAGCTTCTATTAAGAAAAGGAATCTCTCATCCTCTTACAAAACACACTCACTTAACACACAACAGATCTCGCAACAGCTTGTACATTTGCAAGTCAGCTGTGGACGAAAGGCGACGCCACGACACCTGAACTCGTGTAATCCCTGCTCCATCTTCACACCCTTCCTTTCTTAGGTAGTTCATTTTCAGGATTTTCTTCATATTCTCTGCACTCATCATCACCACCACCCACCAGACTGGCAACCTCTTGCTAGTATTGACTCTTTTTTTAGCCTCAGCTACTTATATAACCATTTTCTTTTCTTTTTTTTTTTTACATAGCAGGTCACTCAGACACAAATTGTTGTCAACAAGAACGCCATCATCCTGCTCCTCATTATTATCATCATCACTGTCACTCTTCCCCAGCCTGCCCCTACTCCTTCTCTTTGTCACAGTGCTACTCTCCCCCCCCCCTCATCATCATCCTGTCATCCTCTCTGGAGGACACTGAAGGTGATAGGAAGAACACAGGAAGGCACCAGACAGTCACAGACAGCTCAGAGGCATCATCAGTTCATCAGCCCAAGCAGAGCTTCCCCTTGATCCTCACGTTTTGCAGTCGCAAACACAGAATCCCTGTCTGCTGCCTGAACTGTGGATGAGTTTGATTGCAAATTAAGAGAAAAGGAGCGGTGTTTACGTGGTGGCTCGAGCACATGTTAGGCACTCAGGTAGGTAAAGCTACCAAGTAATTCCAACAATCAGTATCAGAATCAGACAGATTAATACTGTGCTGGGTGACTGGAGAGTTAATGAAATGCTGCTAAAGAGAAATCAGTCTCATGTGTAAGTAAAAAAGAAATTCATGCACTTAAATAAATAAATTTTGGCATATATTGTATTTATATTTGAGGAGCTGTTGTTGTATGATTCCTTACAAATCACACATGCTGAGCTGTTAAGCCTTACATATGATATCTATCAGAGTCAAAACTGTTAGGTTTGTGAGATTCCAAAGACATATGAGTCACATTTACACACAAAATGTGAAAAAGAAGAACATTTAGGGATGGGTTGCACCAGGGGACTTTGGAGTCTTGAACTCAGTATTTCTAAAATTCTGGCTGCAGCCCTGATGCGCAAAGATCCACACAGACAACACAGTGACAAACACCATTCCTGCAGATGTTAAGAGGAGGAAAGTGGTCCACTAACCTGTTGGAGGGAGTCTGGAGAGCACAGTGCACTTGTTTCCTCTGGAGCCGGGGAGCAGCGCGGAGATACCGCCGGACGGTGCGCGCCATTCATTGAGTGGAGGAGAGGAGGAACCTGCAGGCGGCCGCTTTAAACTGGTGGTGAACACGCACCGATCTGAAAATGTTATATTCTCAGAAGAAAAGCACACTTTTCTCTCTTTGAGATCACAGTCTCTTGCGCTCAAGTTATTCTGGAAGGTCCATCAGCCTGTGCATGTGAGTTCTGGCAGCACCTTGAGGCAAAGCCACAGCAGAACACTGTGGAGACTGCGCTCCTACGCAGATCATACCCAGCAGCTAGACTTTGTCATTTACACTCATTCTTGCATTTTAATTCCAGCTGCGACCAAATGAGCTGTATGTTAAAGACAGCCGTGGAATGCTGGGAGCAGAACGGGGCTGTCAGCGCGCACTGACCGGGGGTCCACTTACCTTTGCCCCTAAAAGTCGTGGCAGGACAAGCGGCGTGTCAGTCCATCCACGCGCTGACAGGATCTACTCTACGGACCGCGATCCTCTCCAGTCCGCCGTGACAGCGTGGGGAGGCTGCTTCCCTCCCCAGCAGCCGGCGCCACCCGCGCAGGAAACCGCATTTACCGACACGGATCTTTTCCTGCACACCTGTAGCTCGCAACGGCCAAATTACGCCCCAAAATGCCCACTGTGGGTGCACCACAACATCAACACACACAACATACCCGCGCCACAGAAAACAGGGGTGTTACAAGAGTCCACGGACACCTACCGATCTGTAGGGTATAATCCGGAGCCTGGTCCCGGAGCCTGTGAGACGCGCAGCGCCGAGCGGTGCAGTGATGGAGCGGAGCGCCGTGGATGTGTCAGCCGGTGTCTGAGCGCACAGACGCGGCCATTCCCTGTACGAGGCGCACGGTGCAGCGCCGCCTCTATTTACTCCAGCTGGAGGAAAGGCACGCCCACTGCCCGTGCGTGCGTGTGCGCGCGTGTGTGTGTGCGTGTGTATTTCAGAGGGGTATTCCTAAATCCTTCACTCCCTAAAAACCTGTCCTACCTCTTTGCAGGGGCGTCGCCTGGATTTAAGAAATAAGAAAGTCAAATAAAGATACTGATGGATAGATGGAAAGTGAGCACAGAATGGAAACATACTGGAGGAAATAAAACAGTAAAATCAAAAATGATTGTAAAAGTAAACAAGTTTAAATCAAATAAAGAAGATAATTGGATATGGATGATTGGAATTGGATTATTAGTCTTTATTTAGTCAATGGTTCAGTTGTTTTCCTGCAAATCTTGTCTCCTCAGACCTGAATGTTTCAAAGCTCTCTCCACTCTGCAGAAATAGTGCAGTGGTTCTTCTTCCTTAATCTGTCTGAAGAATTTAGCTGCGCTTCAGGATGACAGAAAAACAGAAGTTTTTCCTGATGTTACACTATGGAAACAGAAAAGGTTCAATATTAGATGAAATGAATAAGTACATGAACAAAGTAAAAAAACAGAAATTATTAAAAATAATTAAATAAGTAATGATTGAATCTTCTTTAATTCTTCTTAGTGCTGGCAAACTGTGTCGTCACCGCCCTCTCACCAATCACAAGACTTCAGGTGCTCCTGTTAGAGCAACAGCAACAGCCAGTGTTGTTCTAACATCCAGTGTTGGTCCAATTAGAGCACAATGCAACAGCTAGATAGATGATGAACTGCTTTGGCATGACTGTTGTGTGTGCTGACAGGTGCTAAGTGGTTCATTCTGGTATCAGTTGTTGAGCTTGCTGACTTATGAACTTTATGAGAAGTGGGATGAAATCAGCCTTTTGAATGTAGGCATTACTAAATAAAAATGTCCTTTAAAGTCCTACAAAATACTGTTATCCTGAAAATAGGGGTGATTAAATAATATTTTTGTAATGGGTGGAGTTGAAATGCTTTCTGAAACTATTTCGCACAATATCAATATCACAGTTTATTCATGTAACATTTTTTTCACTATTCTGTATTTAATATCGAGCACAGCTCCATATTACACAGCTTTAGTTAAGGTTTAGTAAGGATTGGGCTCTTGGGTAGGGTTAGTGAAAGATCATCATTCTGCCTCTCTGTCCCTCCTAAAGTTAGTTACCTTTACTAGTGAAGGGATGTACACCTTGGCTGTTGTTTCATTGGTCGAAACATTGATTTTTACAATTTTGATCCTGCTGCTGAGGCAGGCAGCAGCCTCCTCGGGGGCAAATGAGCCGGTAGAGGTAGAGGAGCTCTGGGTGTAAGTGTAAGGAGCACAGATGGGGCAGCTCAGGTGGAGCCAGCGGCACCTTTACAGTGCAAGAACATGGTTTCTTCAGTGGAGAAAAGTCTGGAACGTCGGCTTCGGTTGAACGCTTCGAACTCGTCCTAGCTTCCAAAGCAAAGAACAGAAAGAACGTTACGGCACAGAGAGAGAAAGAGGGTGACTTTACTCTCTGCTCATGACGCCATCACTCCATGATATCTTTACTTAGCAGACAGTTGTTTGCTGCTATAGAAATGTTCTGAATGTCATTTATGGGACCATTAATGCTGGATTGTCCTTTCATTTGTTATCACTATAGGAAAAGGTGAAGAGTTAACATTCACTCAGGTACTTTCGATTTTGTCGGACTCTTGTATTCTGCCCCCATGTGTGATATTTAATTGCATTTTCATTTAATTTAATTTCCCTGGTATGAATGTGAGGCAAGCAGCATTTTTAGAAAATCTAATTATTGAGAATAATAATTTAAAAAACCCTCTAATCTCCTGTCTCTGTTTAGACTCTGGACCTCACGTTCCTGATACCAACATCACAGACTGCACAGTCGAGTTTTCACAAATATTTGCAACATCGAACTGTCTCCCTGCCTCAAAGTTGATAATATCTTATCTAGAAATGAACCCTCGAGCATAAAAATCAGCCTGTATTTAATGACAAGTTTCATCATCTGTGAAAATGATCGATCAATCACAATCAATTTTTAAATTAATCGAGTTACTGCCAAAGAGCTGGGACAGAACTTTTACTTTGTCAGGTTGTAAAGGTTCTATCCCTCGAGGATTTGTGAAGAAATTTGTGAACAATTTGAATAATTTCTGTGTGTGTTTGTGTGTGTGTGAGTAAAAGACAGACTGAGAAAGAGTTTTGCTGTTCAAACATTGGCTTCAGGCCCAGGCTGTCCTATGGCTTTACTGAATTAGACTGGGTTGGGCGAGGGCCAACATTTCCACTGACTGTGTTCTGCTCAGCCTTGGATCCAAATATCCTGCTCAGTGTGTGGCTGGTTCAAGGCCACGTTGAGACAAAGGTGCTCAACGTGGTCAGCGAAGGCAACACCATCTGCAGGGATTACGAATTCTTTTGTAATTAATTTCAGACACACAAACTACTTTTAAAAAGTCTGTCACGCTGCCCATTGGGTGCATATTATTTATAGCAACCCACTGCTCACACTGCACCACACACCTGTTACTGAGAAGAGTGGGGCTGACTCTTGTGCTTTAAAATGGATTAAACTTGTGTGCAGCGCTGGTTTATATTGTGATCGTTGAATCATTCATGTATAGAGGGACATGATGAGAACATCATACTATATTATCCACCTGTGTGCAGCTCCAGTGATGATCGGTGAACTGCATGACTGAAATGACCCACAGGATCGATATCAGGGCTGGTTGAGGCATTTTTTGATTAACAGGCATCAGCTATGAAGCTAGACTTTAAAGCTGCAGATGCTAGCTTTGAGAACAGGAAAGTGAACCTAGCTTCAGCATTTGAAAGAGTACAACTTCAAGGTCCATCCCCGTCCCTCTCAGTCGGACTGCAGTTCTGCCTCCAAAGCCCCCCCCCCTCCTAGAGGTGACTGTCATGCATGTGCAGGCTAACTATGGCAACTCCAGGTATACAAGGGCACACACAGCTGTAACACCGCAGATGGCAAGAAGACCACAGAGCCCGAGGCAGCTGGCAGCAGTCGCCCGCTGCCCGAGGCGCTCCGGAGATCGTAAGCCAGTCCGCCTCGGAGGCTCTGGGCTCCTCGGCTCAGTGGGCAGGAGCCGCAAAGCTGCGCGTTCCTCCCCGGCTGTTCTCCTGAAGATTCAATTTCCCCAGTTTTTCCCCTCACACGATGAAAAGTCAAAAGCCCATCAACTATACTATTATTTACGTACTTATTATTCTACATATTTGCCAGATGTGTCCAAACAGCAAGAGAGACGAGAGCAGAGAGAGGTGGGGGTGCATGCTCTACAGTATAAATAAATCAGTGCATTGATTCAAAAATATATATTTGTACATACCAGCTCTACGTGTGATTAGAAAAGAGCAGAGGAGCTTAATCGCTTGTTGATCAGTGCAGAGAAACACACTCCTGGTTTGAACAGCCAGGCTGCACACCAGCTCTACACCAGAGAGTCGACACATCACAGCGTTTAGTGGCACTTAGGCCCCCCGTGTGGCCCCCTGGTAAGAGGGAAAAACAAACTATACTCCACATAGCTAGAAATAACGTGTTTTCACTGCTGGTGCTTGTTTCTCTGCCACTGTGTTCGCAAAGCACGGACGTGTGCACAAGCAGTAATCAACGCTGTGAGACTCCTCTTGCTCTGATTGGCTGCTTTCATTCAGGCACTGTGGATTCTTGCAGGGAGCATTAGGAGCACTAGGGGGAGCCAAAGAAGATTTTTTTTTCATGGATTAACTGTCTCATGTACTACACACAGGATTTAGACAGTTTCAGTGAATATCATTTGATGAAGCTAATTTTATAAAAGTTATTCACTGAACTTTTAGCTCTCATTAGATCAGACGTCAGACAGGCTTCTTTTTTCAACTGCTGCACAAAGTTTCTCGAGCGTCTTAAGTGGGACAAAATTTCCCATAAATTCAAACTTTTTTAGGGTATCATGTCAAGATAACTGCACAGTATCATATGTGAGGAGAAACTAAATATGAGTACTATTTGTTTTCAAGTCATGTGAGTCAAAGGACTACAGGGTAATAGTCCCAGATAGCATTATTTAGCCATGTTCTTGGGAAGTTAGGAGGTAAGTGAAAAAATAAGAGGCTGATCTCATGTACAAAGCCAATGTTGGTGCCATATAGTGGCCTAACAACATTGCAGAACCAATGCACATTGTTTATGGGTTATAAAGGAAGACCAATCGGTGACAGCAGGATGGTCTGAAACAATTGGAACAATCTTCCACAAAAATCTACACACAGAGCCTGTTTGATTTCACTGTAGCGTGATCATAGAGGAAAAGTGCCATTGGCACATGGAGTTCCAATTTCATGGAAATCAGCTTGGCATGCGTGGCATTTCTTCCACTTCATTAACTTGAGCATGCCACTGCGAATAGCTTTATTTAGTCAACAGCTAAACCATGCTGATAATTTCTCTTTTTAATTCATGAACAGTGTCTCTGGCACGAAGGAGCAGGGCTTAGCAGCACCCGCACATTTAGGACATCTGCAGGGTGACACAGTCGTCACAGGGACTCATTCAACCGCATGACCTGTGTGTTTGAGTCCTCAATTGTTAGTGAGCATGATGCTAAATGTTTAGTAGCTAAGAGATGTTGACTATCAGAGGTGTATCCCACAACATTTCATTCATTCATTCCAACATAAATCCCTGTCAAATGAAGTGCTGTAGCTCCCTGTAGGCTACTTTATTGAAGGACCTTTGTGGAGATTGTTGACTGTGGTTAGAGTGCATCCTTCCTCTTAGGCACGACTGCACTTTTAAAGTGTGTTGGGCGTCACTTTTATGTTTCTTTATTGTGACTTGCGATTGTCATCCATGACTGGTTTTCCTCATGACCTATTCACACATGAAACTGATCCAAATGTAGCACTCCGGGCTTGAGTATTACACTCTGCAACTGGATATTTGACTTCCTCTCAAACAAACCTCAGACAGTTTGGATTGACGGTCACGCCCCAACCACGCTTCAGACAGGAAGAGAAATGTTGTGAAGAACAATCTACCGTTCCCTGTCAGCAGAACCAAGTAGCTGATCATTGATTTTATAAAGACTAAAGGCTAAAGGCTAAGACACACACTCCTGCCTGCAGCAATGGAGCTGAGGTGGAACAGGTGAACAGCGGGCTCAGACAGGCCGTTGGGACTACCGGGAGAATTCACGGTGGCCTGGCCAGCTGATTGGCTCAGTGTCGGGGTGAAAAGGCAAAATAAAATGGGTAAATCACAGCAAAGCGGAGAGCGGGGAGTTGTGGATTTGGCTTCAGAATTTGAAGGAGTGCAACTTGCGTGTGGCCAAGCAGTGCAGAGAGAGAGAGAGGGAACAAGAGAGCGAAGACGTGGAGCTGAGAGGAGCTGCAGGATGCTGAAGAGGCACTAAATGCAGCCAAATACAGACACAGACACCTTTTTGTCTGTTTGGAATGTTTCCTGAGGCAGTTTGTTGTGCGTAGTCATAAAACCAAAATATTGCCAGCATAAACAGATTCCCAGTGAACAGAGTTCCTGGGAACAGGCATCACAGAAGAACCAGTCATGATCACCTCACATCTCCACTCTGCTGAAGAAAGCTCAGAAACAGCTGTAAAATGACTACAAGTCACAGCACCTCAGGACAGAATACAGCCACAAGGTGTCTGTTGCCACATCTAACTCTTCTGAAAATGTGTATTTAGCAATCCTGTAAAACACAAGAAAATATCAGCAAAGCAAGCTGCTGTTTGCAGCTCCTTCCACCACCCAAACCTCATCCTTATGTCACTTAGTCCCTTAAATGCTCTCAGACTTTTTCCTTCTTTATTTATTTTGCTTTTTGTTCCTTTAGTACTATTTCTTTAGTAGGACTGAGCTTGGAGGAAGACATATTAGATATCTGCAGTTCGTGTGATCTGTTGCTTTGATATTAAAGTGTTTTTGGCTTGTGTGGGCCTTTTTTGTGTGCTTTCTATGTTTGTGGTTACCTGTGCGCACTGGTTTATCTCTGTATTCCTGTGCTGCTCCCCAGCCTGTTTTCCATCTTCTGTCTCTGTGTGTGGTGCGGGGGTGTCTGGTCCTTGTCTCTCTCTTTGTGCCCTGCATCAGGCTCATTAGCCCTGCACTGTTCTCTGTGTTTCCTCAGCTCCTTGTCTGTTTTGCCTTGTCAGCTGTTCCTCATTCCGCAGTTTGTATTTCAGTCTTGGTTTTAAGTTCAGTCTGGTTTGATCCCTTGTTCGGTTTTGACAGTGTAAGTTATGTTATGGTGAGTTCTCCATCTCAGAAGGAACTGTTTTAGGTGTGAATAATGTGATTGTAACTGGATGTGAGAACTCTTCATGTTGTCATTCATAATATTTTGCTCAGGATATTTGGTTTGACAGGAAAGAGAGGGAGATTTGTAAGGCGGAGAGATGTTTTGGATACGGTGTGTGCATGCCTGTCTGTCTGTGTGTGTGTGTGTGTGTGTGTGTGTGTGTGTGTGTGTGTGAAAGTGCGTGTTTTTCTCGCAATTCTTTGCTCCTAATAACAAAGCTACACATTCACTGTCTGGCCCAACGAGGGGCGATGACCTGAGAACAGACTTTCCACAGTTTTTAAGTTTGTTAAAAAGGCAATTTAAATGCTGCTGCTTTGCTGTGTCATTCATTCCAACATGAACAATAATATTTAGAGACGCTAGCGGCTGCATCACATCGCCAACTTTGGCACCAGTGAGTTCAGAGGTTGCAGTGGGGACTTAGCAAGGATCGGCCCAGGGAGAGATGTGTTTGCTGGCTGGTAGTGTGGGGGTGGCAACAACGATCCCAGCAGGACAACGCCCCAGGCACAGGGGGCACCGGAGCCCTACGAGGAAGCTGAAAGGACAAAGTAGGATGGGATTCTCCTGCCAGTGGGGGGAAGCCCTGCTCGTTCAGGATGTTACACTGGATGGTGAGCTGAAGTTCAAAGGGAGGAGAATTGCGCAGGGATGACTTTTCGCCCCCCTGCTAGTGTGGACTATGGCTCCTGATTGAGAGCGAAGTCGCAGACAGATTTGTGACAATTTGTGACAGAGCTTACAGTCACAAATTGTGCACGCCCTCCTCTGTCAGCCACCACTGACAAAAGGAAGTGGTGAGTGCTTTGGAACAGCGTGTTGCCTCCTGCAGAGATCAGAAAGGAGTTTAGATGCAGCACCAGTCAATGTAGATAGAGAAACTCTCCATCAGAGTGGACCATTATTGAGCTCCATTCAGCACCTATGCACTCCTGGAGAAGTGCAGTGTTCCAACAGTCCAATCACTACATACTGTGATCCATTCACACTATCATGCAGACACTCAACCCTTGTATGGTGTTCGGGTTTGTGGACCCGATTTCATCCGTTTTCATGTTCTTTATCAAAAGAAAAACTATACGATTAATAATTTTTTCAAACTGAGATTCATCAATATGAGCCAAGGCCAATGAGTCTGAGTTTGGAAAAAGAATTAATCGTATCATTTTGCTCTTGATAAAAAAATGAAAACGGGTTCCACAGACCCGAACACCATACAAGGGTTAAACAGCAACTTCCAAGGCTTATCTTGACTACTGGCTTTACAATGCTGTAAAGCAAAAAATGTAAACCCTTCAAATGGTTATGGAAATGAACAGCAATGCAATATCATACAAATCAGCCAATTACATATTGTACATGTACAAATTCTGTCCTATTACCACTTGTACCAGTTCCACTACACAGCTTTGTTGGCTGAGTATGTGCACGCATCCTTCCTGGTTCCAGGAAATAGACACACATGGATACAAACATGGAGTAGGTGGTTATGTACAGTACATGCATGTTTACATGTCTATACATCGTCTAGGATTTGTATCGACAATGATGGATGATATGCACATGTCAATAACCGTGTGTATTTTTAACTGTCAATACATAATCTAGAATTTGTTTGTTCGGAGGATGTTTTGGGGTTACAGGGTTATTGACACCATACTGAATTAAGTGTTTATCAGAGTGATGTGTGGAGAGAAACTGTTCTTATTTCAGCGTACGGTGCTTTGTAGCACCTACTAGAGGAGACAAGTTGGAACAGGTTGTGTCCTGAGTCTGACATGATGTTTCCTGGCTGTTCCCTGACTCAGGTCCTGAATTGAGGGCAGGCTAGCACCAATGATTTTGTCTGCAATCCTAACAGTCAGTTGTAGTCTGTTCCTGGCCTGTCCATGTGACCATCAGTGATGGATATGCGGAGAACAGACAGGATGACTGCAGAGTAGAATGGAGCAACGGCTCCTGAAGCTGGTTGACCTTCCAAAGCTGGGAGCAGGAAGTATATACTCCTCTGGGCCTTTTTCTTGATTATGCCTATGTTGGATGCCCACTTTAGGTCCTGGGGGATTGTGGAACACAGAAACCTGAAGGCTTTGAGAGCAGATACTGTGCTCCTTACGTCCACTGTTATCTGCACAGCTGTTCAACCTCCTGCCCACCTGCAAACTCATCACCGTTCCGGGGGAGGTCGATGACCACAGTGTCAGCTACAAACTTGAGGAGTTTAACAGACAGGTCTCCCCAGGTGCACTCATTCGTGTAGAGGCAGAAGAGCAGAGGGGAGAGCACACGTCCCTGTGGGGCACCAGTGCTGATTGTCCGGGTGCTGGATGTGATTTTCCAAAGCCTCACCTGCTGCTTCCTGTCTGTCTCTGAGCCACTTCCTCACATCCTCAACGTCCAACCTCCTCATTTCTTTAAACATTTGAAGGTTCTATATGTAACAATTTACTTCCACAATAGGTAATATTTTAAATAAAGACTGAGAAAAAAGTGTGATCAATCGTATGGCCAGAACCAGTTATACTGGAGAAGATTGAAGACTGTGAAAACTGCAAATAAGGCTAAAGAGGGATGCTGGCAGAGTAAGTGAATGTATTTGTTTTACCACTGAGTGCAATCTGAGTCCCTGTTTATTTCCAACATGTCAGCTGCACATTGCAGGGCTCTTACTTAATACAGCATAATTAAACATACTCAAGTGCATTTGGGTCTGACACTGTCCTCTAAGGAAGCATACAAGGAAATCACTTTAGTTTTCAGTCAAATCAAAGTGAAATGAATTCATGAATATTATCTGTGATAATTACCATTAACCGGTTTTATAATTAGTTCTATTAGCTGCAATACCAGCAGTGGAAAACAGACTTAAGCTAATAAGGGCAAAGCATGAAGAACATAATCCAAGGAGGTCTGAAGCTGCTGAGCTGCTCATTCTGTTCGTGTTCACTAACATTTGTTAGTGTGTGTGTTTATATTTATTACAGATTTTCTGAATCACCAACTTCTTGTGACAATGAGATGCATGCAGTTTGCAATACTGGAGCCCGACTGCATGGCTTCATGCGGTGGTGTTACTAATGTAGGCCTACGGCTGTGCATGTTTGCACCGTGATTAGCATATACAGTATAATCCTCATAGAATATGCAATCATGTAATCGCTTTTTATTCTGAACATAATCTCCTCCAGACTAGGTTAGGTTTGCAGCACGTTACCATGGTGACCTAGCCAAGAGAGTCATCTTTGTGAAATTGAAAACCTGGCTTTAGGCTCAATATACCACGCTAACCTAATCTCACTTTGTAGTAACACCTTTTGGATTATTGTTGATGTTAACTTGTCCAAAATGCTAATAAAAGGCTCAAGGTTTAGCCATGTATTTATTTAGCTAATTTAGTCAAGTGTTTCAGGAAAGCCTGTGGACTGAATTAATCACCATAGCAACAACACCCAGGTCTTGGTGACAGGACTTCATCCAATTGAATTTAAGAGACTGATGTTGCTGTGTTGTTAAGGAGACAATTAGTTGGTTAGTTAGTTAATTAGTTAATGAGACATTTATTGTGAAATTCCATCCACTGTCAGGAAGTGATCATGCACAGTGTCCTGGCACTGGCTCACCTAACTGGAATGCAACCATTATTTATGTTATGAGTTTCATCTGTACTTTTCCTGCTTTAACAAGTCAAAATGTCTGCCGTGAAAGAGGTTAGTAATGAAGATCACTCTCCTGTCCTTAGACCACACACCGCTGCATTATTAACATTTAAATATGCAATACAGACTGTCCCTCTCTAAATAAGTAAAACACAAATCAGGCTTTTGTCACATTGTGAAGTCTGGACCAATCATGACAGGCCATTTCACTTTGGCCCCGGCCCGATAAACTGATGATTTTTCTGCAGCAGATGATGACCGAAAAAACCTTTTCCTCCTATATTTATCTCAGTGGTACCAAGTACAGGGTTCCACACTGAGTGGTGACTGCAGCTTGACCAACATGACAAAAAGTTTGAAAGTTGCATGAGTCAGAGCTCTCAGTGGTCCTGCAGCATCACAAAATGTAGCTCATTATATACATGTAGAGCTACATTCATAGCTGCTCTGTGCTGACCGGCGCACCCGTGTCTCCCCCCTGACAGCAGCCACACCCCCGCTCACTCACTGTCACCGGCTCGGCCACTCACACACTTCGTCAATTATCAAGACTGCTCCTCAAGATAACTGCTAACATGACTTCCTGTGGCTTTCACTTTAAAGGCAGCTCCCCACACACCTGTTGACGCTCGCCATGACAACACTGACACAGAAACACTACTCTGGGGACCACATAAGTGACGCTATGTCTCCCCCCCCCGGCCGTTCAGGCTGTGGCTGGATTAAAGGTGCATTCGAGCTATCAACTGCGTAAAAGAAATGGACGTAGCTAAGGTGACATAGGTCTGAGGAGTGAAGCCAACATGGAGGTGCCTTAGACCTGTATTCTTTTTGATGGCCAGCAGGGAGCGACCCCACTGCCTACAACAACAAGTCTGATCATATAACTCCATGAGGACATGAACATGAAAATAGGCCGTTCTTCTACTTCAATTGTTTTGCACAAAGTATGCCCAGCCCTGCTGAGGAGGCTTCCAGGGTCCAGTTTCGGAGTCGTGGTGTGTCTCTTGGCTTCCGTGTGTGTTTTCACGGGTAACTGTTTCTTCTTGCATCTCTGTGTCTTAGTTCATGGTCCTGGGGAGCTGTGACCTTTGACTTAACAGAGAATGTGGATGTCATCTCTCTTCAGCGACGAGCTGTTAGGGTGGCGTCTTTGTGTTCACACTGCGGACTTGAAGTGACATGAGTTTTCCATTAAGCCTACTCTGTCTGTGCATGAAGGATGCTTTCTTTTGACACCCTATTTAGCCTCTCCACAGCCTGTCAGTCCTGCTGTTTTAAATGTATCATTCTTCCAGGATAGAGGACAGTACTGATGAGGTTAGCTGTGGGCCATTACCTGTTCTGGCTAAACTCAGATCTCATGAAGCTAATCGCTGTAGCAAACGTGAATACACACACATATATTAACTTTATATCCATATTTTGATGGCAACCATTTAATAAGGACAAATTGAAACAATTCAATAAGACAGTAGATCCACTGATCACCTCTTCTTGGACGATAGTGAGGTACAGTCTGCAGCGC